>NC_051157.2:85120065-85362565 GCF_013339745.2 Dermacentor silvarum
CTTTCCGCTGTCAGACAGCGGAACAATTCCGCTGTCTTTCTCACAAATTTAGAGCCCGACTTGCAGTTTGGAGCGAAGCAGTAAGTCTCCTTGGTGGGCTTCTTTGGTGGAGCAACGCCGCCGCTAATCTCGCCGGTCATCTTTCCTACCTGGAACATTCCACATCGCTTAGGAACTTACAAACAGTACGAGAGATGCGGAGCTCTTCACCTTTGAAACTGACACGAACAGACGACATACAACTATTCCAATACGGGCTTTATTTTTTTTGCTCGCCGCCAGTCCGCCAGCCCCCTGTAGCAGACGACGTGCGCTGCGGAACCTTTCTACTGACCGCAGCGCCAATTTTGCGTCATGACGCGGAGAAGCGGTGAACTACGCTCCAGAGGCGCCGGTCGGCACACCTACCCATCTAGCCACCGTAGTATCGTCTCGCAACTCAAATGAACTGCAGGGGGCGCTGCGAAAATTGGCCGCGTCTGGCTACACTGTGCAACATGGCGGTTATACGGAGGTCCCCGCGTCGCCGAAACCGCTGTGTTTGATGCATAGTACACAGTAGTTTGATGATTTTCGTGCAGTGTGATGCCGGTTTGCGCTGTTTTGTGGAAGGAAAGCGAGTAGCTTACGCCGACCAAATCATTTTAGCCGATCTGAGAGAGGCACAGTGGGTAATGAGGCTGAAGTGGTCGCACGGTGTGTGCAAACTTCTGGCGTGACAGCGGACCCGTGCGAGATTCTGATGAAAATCACCGATGTATTCTTGAACCCATTGGTCGTGGAACCGAAGTACTCGTGCACTGTTGGATAGTCGTAAAAGTACAAGCACGTTTCTGCTGCTTTGAGTCACTGTTAAGGCACGGTTAGATAGTCCGGTGTTTCGAGCGTGCGAGACAGCAGCCGGCGAAGTTGGATAACGTCACGCTGGCCTCGCCAGGATTGCCGAAATATTACAACCTGCTGAGTTTGGTACGTTTAACATCGCCCGCAGCAGCGCACCGACTTACTCGATCAGCTGTTGCCGCTGTACATGCGGATAAATGCGCAGCCGGCGCGCACTTTCTCATTGTTGTTGCCTTAACACATTTTCGTTCGGCGAAGGCGCAAACTCTGCACGCCCTTTTCAGTCCAGAGAGCAAGCGAACCTAAAATCAAGCTTTGCACTTTATCGCGAGCATGCACTACGAATCTGTGGCGAACCTTTCTCGCTACTTTTGCGTTCCTGTTATCTATTTTACATTCAATATTTGCGCAACGTGACTGTTGCTTCACTTAGCTGTAGTTATTCCAGTAGTTGGCGCATTGTTTCTCTCGTAGAGAACAATACGATAAATAAGAAACCGAAAGATCTGCTTACTACAATAAAAACACATTTGCACACCATGTACATGTATGGCTTGTGCTGCGTGGCCTGACCATGATTGATTACTCCCCGCTGTCTACGAACATGTCGCTTATGGCTGCTGTGTAAACTAATGAAATAAAACAAATGTTTCTGTGTAAATTAATGTTAACTAAGCTACTGCATTATGAATCTAATTAATTTTCATGTTATTCTATAATTTACGTATCCTGCAAGTGGCCAGAACTGTGTTCGCTTCTGAACTGCCAATTTCGTTCAGACGCTGATAAGAGATACAATTGCTTTGATAATTACGCATTTTCAAATGAGCACCTACTAATTTGCACTAGTTACACGGATAGCGTGTCCAGGTCGCAAGGAAGGCGTACCGCTATGCCACCCCATAGTTATTTTGCATGCTGGCGCGTACATATTGTGCTTACATAGAACGATTTACCGACGTTACCGGGAGTACCTGAAACTCCGATGTAACGATCGATTTTCGCTGATGTACCATACTCGGTAGTTCCACGTTGTGCGCCGCATGTATCCGATATAACAGCTTTAATGAAGGAAAGCTTAAGTACCGCGGCGACATTTGCATCATAAACTGCATTACCACGCCGGCTATCACATGAAACTGCTTGTTGCAGCACACGTACGCTGAACGTTATCACAATGGCAGTAACAACCTCAACGCAAACTTCCTGAAGTTCGCTGTAGCACTTCACTGCAAACATAGTACAAGCAACAGTATCGCGTTCTCTTCACACAAACAACAAACCGACCCTCGGCTGAAAAAAAAAAAAAAAAAGAAAACTTTCTCGGAGCAAGATGTTGAGAACATAACAATTGCCGTTGTCGCTGCTTATGATAAGATTCGCAATCCATGTGGCTCTTCGACGCCGCAAAACTGCAAAACGCAGCATAATTCCACGGCTGTGCGCAGTTTCGTTGATGGTGGCGCGCACCCGCTCGCAGTGCGAAGGCTACGGACGGAGCGTCTGCTCCGACGCTCCGACCTCCATACGAGGTTTCCGGCGCTCGCCGCTAGGTGTCGCATGAATGGCTGGAGTCGCGAATACTGCGATTATTGTCGTTATGTTGTCGGTGTTGTGCGATGTGGGACGGTTGCCCCGCGAAAAGTTTCGCGCAGAAGTGTTCCGGCGTTTATAACAGGAAGAAGTTTCCTATGCGGTCCTCAGCCGCATAGGTGCCGCCTACGGGGGGGCTCCGGGGCTCGAGCCCCCTCCGGAATAGGTGACCCGTGAAACGAGCAATCGCAGGAAATTGTGGGGCGCGCCGTCTGCTAGCAGCTTCCGGTTCGACGGACGACGCGGCGGCATTGGCGGCATGCCCGGCGCACGTGTTTTTTTACGCGGTTTCAACTGTCAGTCGTGCGAAGCTTTCCGTCCGCTTTGTCGACCAGCAATGTCGTACCATTCGTGCAGCTGATTTCTAGGTTTCAGTTCACTCTGGGCGCGACGATGACGAGCCAAGAAAGGCAAGGATACGCTTTTATTCATAAAGGAACTCTGGTTTTCGTTTCGGCGGCCTTTCTTTTTTTTTTTTTTTTTGTTTCTGCCAGGTTTAGCTCTAGGACATTTGCCGTTGCTTGGACGCACCGTCACTGAGTGCTCTGCCTGCGGGTCAGTCAGACAGGTGAAAAAGTTATCGTTATCCCATAATTTATCGACCGTATAGAAGCATTACTTAGAAAATCGGGTGCTGAGGCGATGGCTACAGCGGTGCATGCTGCTCTGTGATAGTAGCAAAAAACCGATATCGTCGTTATAACGGCGCAGGTAGCGCTGAAAATGATAACTTTGCGCGCTGTCAACGGCATTTCTCGGTCGAAACTCTAAGTTCATTTGAAGTGGTACGTAGTTAGACGTTCTCGCTTTTTTGTCAACAATGGCCGTATCGCCGTCATATTACGGCTGCGCATTATCTCTATGTGTGCTGAAGGAGCTAAGGAGGGCTAGTTGGTTACGAGTATTATGTATGTATCTCGCTGTGTCCCGCTTAAGTTCGCGCCGTAAAACCTAGTTTCATATTTCGAGTACTGAAATAGTTCTGGTTGCCTGAGTCAATGTTAGAGAAAAATATTTTGGGGAATCATTACATGTCGGCCCTTACACAGCTAAACGCCGCCTGATAAGTGGCACTGTACGTTCATTTTCTTTTTGTTCACGGATGGTCTCTGTCTTGTTACAGTTTTGGAAGTGGCAGCCATTCCTCTGATGCTTGTGCACAGCTGACTCAGCAAGGGTTGCTGCTATACAGTAGTTACATGCGTTCATCTCTAACGCTTGAGCAGCCAACGGCTGAACAGCCGACGATGGTTTTGCTAGGCACCTGCAACTGGGTAATGTTCGAGTGGGACGAAGCCGGACTGCAAACGCAAGTGCCTCAGTCAGCTAAGCGTTGCGCTGCTGAGCACGAGCTCGCGGGATCGAATCCCGGCCGCGGGGCGGCATTTCAATGGAGGCGAAATGCGAAAACGCCCGTGTGCTTGCGTTGTAGTGCATGTTAAAGAACCCCAGGTGCTCAAAATTAATCCGTAGCCTTCCACTACCGCGTGTCTCATAATCAGAACTGGGCACGTAAAACCCCAGAAAGAAGAACAGACTGCAAGCGCATCAATGGAGTTCAACGGCGAAGCGGTGGCGGCGGCTGCGCTAGCCACCGTAGCTGCGCTGACTCGAACCGGAAGCAGCTAGCAGACGGCGCATCTCACAATCCCTTGCTATTTTACGGGTCACCTATTTTCCCGGAGGGGCTGAGCCCCCCCCCCCCCCCCCCCCGGAGATCCGTAGCCTACCCCCTCCCCCGCCCCTATAATGTCATTACCGGAGTTCTGTTATCCAAATAATTTGAGGACTATTTTGCATTGCCTCCACATTTTCACTTTTGTTGTGACTAAAGGCTTACCGCACCATTGTTGGCGCGGACGTGCACGGTTTTTAATAAATACTTTCGCTTTATTTCGGCAAATCCTGAGAATAAGAGGACAAGCGCATTAGAAGCACCAGCGGCGGCTACCTCATCCGTGTTTTCTCTCATGCATTGGCGTTCCAGTTACTTTTGCGCTTACCCGCGACGTGGTTGTTTAGTGGCTAAGGTGTTGGACTGCTAAGCATTAGGTCGCGGGATCAAATCATGGCCACAGCGGCTGCATTTCGATGGGGCGAAATGCTAGAACACCCATATACTTTGATTTAGGTGCACGTTAAAGAACCCCAGGTGGTCTAAATTATTCCAGTCCTCCACTACGGCGTGCCTCATATCAGATCATGGTTTTGGCACGTAAAATCCCATAATTTGTTATTCTCATTCTTTTGTGCTTTGATGCATAAAACGACGTTTTGTTCAGAAAGTGACAGCCCCCCCCCCCCCCCCCCCCCCCCCCCCTCCCCCCGGAAAAATGAAAACTTTCCGCCTATGCGGTCCTGCTTTGCCCACGGCTGCTCCAGCAGCCAGATGCATACCGATGCCGGTGTTCATTATTTTTTGCGCACCGCGACGACATCAGAGTTTTAAATACGAAGCATTTTTTGGCGAACATTTGTCACTTTGACAGTATCTATCTATCTATCTATCTATCTATCTATCTATCTATCTATCTATCTATCTATCTATCTATCTATCTATCTATCTATCTATCTATCTATCTATCCACCCACCTACGTCTTCGTGCTCTCACGGCCGTTTCGTTAACTTGGTAGGTACCAAAATTGACATGTTACGACAAGAGTGTATGATGTGAACATAAATGATGACATGCGTGTCATGTAGGTCATGAAACAGCCGTTTAAAATGACAATGACTCAGCGAAAAAAGATTAACACTCAAAAACCACTGGAATGGGTTCGGACGTGGGCACTAAGTGAAGGAAACACTAAAGGATAATGGTAGAAGTCATACTCATGAGCATGACTCAGCAAATGTGACAATGACTCAGCGAAAAGAGATTAACACTCAAAAACCAATAGAATCGGTTCGGATGTCGTAGTAAGAGAAGGAAGAGGCTAAAGGTTGATGGCCGAAGTCATAGCCGTGACCATGACTCAGCAAAATGTTACAATGGCTCAGCAAAAAAGATTAACACTAAAAAACCAATGGAATGGGTTCGGATGTGGTACTAAGTGAAGGAAAAGGCTAAAGGTTGAAACAGCCGCCTACTTCTTGGTGCTCTCATGGTCATTTCGTTAACTTGGAAGGCTCCGCCGTACACTGCTTCGCATAACATCGATTCCCACTGGGCGTGGGATCTGCCGGCTTTGATGTATGGAAACCAATGAAAACTTCGACGCCTAAAGGAATAATGCCTCACAGATAAGTCCGAAGTGCGTGAACGTCATGTTGAGGACGACGATCGATATTTTTAAGTGTCATTGTTGAAAACAAAAATATATTGATTCCTCGCGGGAAATATGAACGCTGGTTCCCGGCGCGATTCCTCGACCTAATTTTCCCCGGTCTTCATGAACACATCTCGAAGCCAGAAAAATGTGACGCAAAAGTGAAGTTCACCAAGAGAAGTAGCTCGAGTGTCGATAGACACTTCTGCAGAAGCTTGCAGTGATATGCGCTTCATACAGGTTTCAAACCAACTGTGCTTGGAATATTGTTGCGCTTGCCTTCGAAATATGCGCTACTGACTCTGGATCAACAAACTTACGATCATGACTTTCCCTTCTGTATTGAGAAAGCTTGAATTTATTGAAGACGACGCCACACAGGTGTGGATAATTTTATGAAGCAACTCGTAGGTGGGCGTCTTTTGAGTAATGGAAACGGTTGTCCTTGAAGAGTATCGCACCTAATTTGCTGCACGAAAGGCTACAATCCACGAAATGCGATTTATAGCGGCTACACTATATCCTGAAAAGCGTAATTCAGATCATATTTAGTAAAGCACACCGCTTGAAAACTAAGCACGGGTGTGCTTAGTTTTCGAGCTAAACATCGAACTAAAGTGAAACGGCGACATACAAGATCATATGTGCACCACAAGCAGTGTAGTGCACAATACGTATATACAGACGTGCTTGAATGTTATCCCTATCTGCAGAGGCAACTTCGTTCGAGCAAGCCTCCAAACACAACCCTCAAGCGACACCAGAAACATGTATGGGAATTAAATACATGGTGAAAAAAAAAAATGACGGTGGCTTCAAATGTAGGTGATTCTCGCCCCGCACAAGCCTCTTCGCAGAGATATGAAGTCGTTCAAAACCATCCTGAGACATTCAACATTATTGAGCGCGTACAGAATTTAAAAAAGTTATTCGTCGCACATGTGAGTGAATCCTGTTCTTCCGGCGATTTATTCTGGAACACCTGTCTGTGAGTGCCAACATTTGGATGCGATGATTGACATGTCTAATCAAGTTTTATATGGCCATCCATGCGCATGCACTTAAAAAAATAATAATTATTGACGACCGTTTACAGAGCACGTGCACGCAACCCACCAGAAATAATGCAAATTAAATTACTTAAAAAAAAGGTTGTTGAAGTAATTAAGAGACGTCACACTGTCCGTTGTTGCCACGGTGCGGCGTTGTTCGAGTCAGCGAAGCGCCGATCAAGGGGCGAGAAAAGGTCGTGCTAAGGTCAACGGCTTTCCGGAAACCCCGAAATATGTGGTGTCCCTGTGCAATACCGTGTCCACTAATTGCTAGCAGTGTATGTACTGATACAATCTCGACCGGGTGAGGTGGGTCGTCTCCGCAGGAATCGGGAGACGGCGACGAAGGCGGGCATCGTGATGATGAAAAATGGAAAAGACTGTATTCACTTCATTGGTATACATGGTTGTAACTCCATCCGAGTGTCGAGCGGTTCTGCTTAACACGGGGGCCAGCACGGCCTTAAATAACTCCTGGTAGTCTTTTGGTAGCCTTGGTCTCCCTGGGGAACTTGTGAAGTGTCAGTGCCTTTGCCAGGTTGTCAAGTGGACGACCTCTTTTCCTTGGACGACCTGAGGCATCCCAATTTCCAGGAAGATAACAGCCTCTCGTCATGGGAAAACGCGCGGGGATGTATCTCACACTTTGAGCGGTCGAATTCCAAGCCGATCATAACTGTCAGATGATATGGCGCCGTGTGGCCGGCTGCCGCTGTTGCTTCTGTGAGTGTCAATGAACAGTAGAGGGCAACCACGGACCCAAGGGTGTGCGTGCGTGTATCTAACAGCGGTTATTTTTCTCGTTCTTCAAGTAGTATGTATCTTTCGTGTGTATTGTTGCGCATATAGTTTTTCATAAATAGGTCGTGCGAAACGCAGACGGAGAAACATATGTAACCTTCCTGCTTGCCGCTTCAAACAAATAAACCATATCTGACCCATCCGATGCCTTGTACTAAAAAATTATGGGGTTTTACGTGCCAAAACCAGTTCTGATTATGAGGCACGCCGTAGTGGGGGACTCCGGAAATTTGGACCACCTGGGGTTCTTTAACGTGCACCTAAATCTAAGTACACGGGTGTTTTCGCATTTCGCCCCCATCGAAATGCGGCCGCCGTGGCCGGGATTCGATCCCGCGACCTCGTGCTCAGCAGCCCAACACCATAGCCACTGAGCAACCACGGCGGGTCCGATGCCTTGTACTCAGATTTACGGGAAGCTATGCTATAAATTAAAAAAGAAAGAGAGAAACTGCAGCGCAACATTCCATTCAAGTTACCGCCTTCCTCGCGTAACAGAATGCGGAGTAATTGGTACGGGGTCATTTATTGCGGTCGGACCTCGAGCGCCGAAAACAGTTTTAGTTCGTCATTCTATATGCTAATCTTTGGCCGTAAGCCGTACATGGAATATTTTTCCAGTCAATACTTAAAAAAAAGAAAAAAAAAAGTAAGTAAGAAAGCCGGCGCGGTAGCCTAATTAGTGCCTATATAGTGAATATGGCGTTGCGCTGCAAAACTGCAGCTTGCGGTTCAATCCAGGTCGCGGAATTCGATGGGAACGAAATGGGAAAACACTCGTGTACTTCTATTTAGGTGCACGTTAAAGAACCCCCAGGCGGTGAAAACTAAACCGGATACATCAATCATATCGCGATTTTGCCACATAAACCCCAAGAATTTGCTTAAATTAAAAGAAAAGAAAAAGAAGCAGGTGGCTGCGTTGTTCGGATTTTTTCTAGGGGTGTAAACAAAATAAGTTATTCTCGAGTCTGATTTCCGAGAAAAACATAAGTTACGCTTATCCTATATTTCATACATAAATATTATGCCGTTCCCAAATGTATGTCCGCTCAACTGAGCAGGAGGAGGAGGAATGAACGTTTATTGTTAGAAACAGCGAGAAAGTGTTCTTTCTTCGCCCTAGGTGGGCGGCTCTCCCAGTCCAGAAAGCCGTTGGCTATATATATATATATATATATATATATATATATATATATATATATATATATATATATATACAGGGTGTTTCAGTGAACACTTTCAAACTTTATTTAAGGTTGCCTGTGGCAGATAGCCCTATTCTAGTTAATGAGCTGGTATACTCGAAGCGGCGGACATTACTTGCACAAGAAATTGAAATGCATAATTGAGTAATTCACAGAAATTCACGAATTAAGTTTTTAACTAATTACCTGATGGCCCATATTCTAATTTACAAATTGTAGCCGTGGAGTTAGGAAGGCGGATCCACTTGGACCTAATTCTTGGAATGACACCAGCTTCGAGATATTAATTCCCAAACCTTGCAGAGAAATGCATTGGCGTTCCAGTTAACTTTCTGCTTCAATGCATAAAGCGACGTTTTGTTAAAAACCAGCTGGAACTTTACTGGGTAAAGTCGGCCCTCACCGCAGTCTAAAGTCGGCCCGCACACCTTGGAATCTATACGCCCGTGCGCTGTATAGCAATACCACAGCATACCTACCAACCGGTGAACATTAAAATGCGCAGATATCCCACGGACACAAGAGGAAGGCACATCATGCATTTGCCTACATTGTTGCATCATACACACTTCAGTAACGATTATTTACCTTTATGTGTGAACCACCTAAAGGTAAATAAAAACAGTAAACTGAAAAAGCAGAAACTTGCAAAAGCAGAAACAGCCAACAATGTTTTTAAATCCCAGCGACGTTTTTTTTTTTCTTCTTTTTTTAGCGCGTCGGCTGGTTTCAATTTTGCCTGCTTCAGAAACGTATCTGAATAAACTCGCGTGAAGCGAGTATACTATTCTGGTATATGGTATTGTGTGTATCAATATATATATATATATATATATATATATATATATATATATATATATATATCACTTCAACACTTTAACACAGCGTTAAAGTGTACGAGGGTACACGTCCTCTGTTTCTGCCATCAGTACACCATCATCATCATAGGTGTGCACGGATCTTGCATTTAGACCTTCCTGTGCAACTCATACTCCCAGCCACGTCTTTTTTTTTTTTTTTTTCTTTCCCAAGTGCCGCTAATCCATAAATGCTCCTTCATGTATGTCTCTTTTACCCTTTCCCACTTCATTCCTCGCCTAATTAGCATGCCTACGCATCCGCCTTTCCTCGACCCAGTTACTCTTTTGCACCCCTCCCATTCAAAATTTCCACTAATAGGGGGCTGCTCCAAATCTCGTAGACTCGTTTAGGTCAAGGCGTACACGCCAATAGCTTTGTCATTCAGCTGTGTTTGAATTTCCCACCATTTATCCTGCTTGCGACCACCCTGCATGCTCAAGCAAGAAATTATTCGGTCTCCTTTGTGTGTCTTTTTTTAACTACTTCTGCTTTAATTCTGCTCCTTGACGATGTGTGTTAATTAATGACGCATACATTAGTGACGTGCTCTGATGGCGACTGTGGTGGCGCAATCTGACGCAATAAAGTGAAACCTAAAAAGAAAAAGCAAGAAGGTATCCTCCGAGTGTGTACAAATCTCGGAGGCAGAAAGTTTTCTCTAACCACCGACAGAAGCCGCGGCCTGCGCATAGTCTACCGTTTTACATGTAATGGCGCGAAATGCGTAAGTAAATGTTTACGATTCGGTAGAATATCCTTCTCAGGCTGCTTGAATTAACCGACCAGCTGGCGAGCACTGGATGAAGGTGGCGTTAATAGGGCTGCAGACCCGGGGCCATCACTTGCGATAGAAAAAGAGACCCTAATTTTTCAATGTACTGGGAAACAGTAGCGCACCCAGGATCTTTGCCGCGGGAAGGGGGGGGGGGGGAGTTACGTTTTTGTGGGGAGGGAGAGGGGGGGGGGGAAGCAAGCACTTTGCATGATATGCAATTTCCTTCCTTTAGCCAGAGGAATCCAACCGCAAATAAAATCTCTAATAATTATAATAATGATACCAAGGATGATGACCATGTTTATTTCTTGAGCGTTTTACTCAAAGTAATGAATAAATACAAGGCAGTGATAGAGTCTTTTTGTGAATCAGGAAAATTCGACCACAAGCCTCCTCCTGAATTGTAATGACAATGTGAACAGAGCGCTGAAGGTACGTTGGACTGGTGGGCTGGACGCGTGGGGGGGGGGGTTACGTTCTAAAGTCGTTCTAAAGTCGCTCTAAAGTCGATAACGTTCTAAAGTCGCTATTATAACAATGACTGCAATATGACCTGCTCTCTGTATTTCTGCAAAGGTTGTGCACTTGTTTTTGGCATTTGATATCTGTGGCCGAAACCCAGAGATACCGAAATGAACGTGCGCACTCCAATATACGAGTACGTATCTCACAGTATATGGTGGCACATGAGAAGTATGAGAAGTTACGTAGTGGAGCACGCCATACGACGCTCAGGAAGCCAGAATTTTATGGCTATACCGCTATCATTCGCACTCGCTGAAGTGTCCTGAGTATATGAGCAAACTGCTCGTTCATATTGCTTTATTTGTGGGTTTGATAAACAACGCCTCATAATTTTAGCTGTATTGAGAGAAGCCTGCTACCGTTGTGAAAATGCTAGGATGTGAACATAGTCTCCTATTAACGATAAAAACCACTGTTCGTCATTAAAAAAAAGAACTATTCGAAATGCCAGACCTGGTCAGGTCTGGCATTTAAGGTAAGCATTTAAGGTCTAAGAATAAACGCAGCAGAAAAATAAACTAGAACTCACTCACTCACTCACTCACTCACTCACTCACTCACTCACTCACTCACTCACTCACTCACTCACTCACTCACTCACTCACTCACTCACTCACTCACTCACTCACTCACTCACTCACTCACTCACTCACTCACTCACTCACTCACTCACTCACTCACTCACTCACTCACTCACTCACTCACTCACTCACTCACTCACTCACTCACTCACTCACTCACTCACTCACTCACTCACTCACTCACTCACTCACTCACTCACTCACTCACTCACTCACTCACTCACTCACTCACTCAGTCAATGCGTCCGTTTACAACAGAAGCTGGACGCAATATTAAACCCACGTGGACTACTTGGTTGTAATAAATGTGCAGAAGCATTTAGCGCCACTATAGCTCTATCCAGTTTCCCAGTGTACGCCACTCTATCAGCCTTATCACAATCACCTCTTCCCCATGTCGCGCTATTTTGTTTTACCTTCCTTATCTCCTCTGCCACGGCGTAAAGTAGCCGGCTAGATTTATATCTGACCTGCTCCTTGGCCCAGCCTCAACGCTTATATTTAATGAAATTTTCTCTTTGTCTGGATTTGCTTTTTGTTATTTCCATGAGCTGGTCGCCCTCAAGCGGAAATGTGAGAGCCATGTTGCATGATGAATTACCTTCTTTTTTTCTGCTTCACAAGTTCGATCCTTATGGACCCGCTACAGTAGACTCACGTTGTGACTGACCAAACGATGCGCTAGTGATGGGAGACCCACTGTGCTTTTGAGCCAGTCTGACCGGCTTACTGTGCCACATTCAGTGATTTTGTGTGAGGAAGACCATACGGCCTCAGGAACAGCGTGATAGGAAATGACAATTTCTTTTGTATCAAAATTTATGCAGTACCAACGAACACTTTGGAATCTATGTGAAGCGAAGCTTTCGCGAAGCGGCTATAATCTAATGTCATAAATCAGTCATTCCTGCGTGTTTGGCGTAACGTAAAATGGTGCGAGTGCACGTGCGCACCCGAGCTACGCAACGTGACACACACGGCGATCATCTTCAAGTTCTAGTCGTCGTTAGCACGCTAGAAGTGTACGTGAGATTGTAGCCTAAGATAGTTACGGCATCGAGCTGCTGCGCTGAAGGCCAGAGTTTAGATCCCACCATCGGGCACGGGATTTCATTTTCTTTTTCAAGCGTGAACTATTCGGCAAGACCGCAGCAGCACCCAGCAGACACGGCCAGGAAAGTCCTGGAGGAGTCGGAAAGAAAGCTTCGCTCTAAATTGACATCAAATAAACGCCTGAGCCCTGTGTGATGCAGACATTGCAACCTTCAGTTTGTGCAGCTGATGTTTGTTTGTTAGCGAACAGGTATAGTTTTCTGAATCATTATGCTTGAACTCCCTGACTCATCTTGTGCCTTTTACCCCCAGTACCATGACGCAGACGCAGCAGGGGATGAATGTCCACCGTAGGCGCAGGAGCCGGTCACTTAGGACACGTTCCAGGGTTCTCATTTGTACATCCACAGGCTCAGATGATAGTAGGTGTCAGGACGGCAGGTGAAACGTTGTGGGGACGGAAGCATGGCCATAGGGGAGTATAAGTGTTCGTGCTTTTGCTTATAGTTAAAACAATTCGCTTGAAGGCGTTAAGGAGACTCGAGAACAAAGGGGAAAAAAAAAAAAACCGTCACATCCACAGTTTGCTCTGGTCGTCGAGTATAATCTTACAATGATTTATTCTCAGGCAGTTAACGGGCACAATTTTGCTTATAACTCTTTACTGGGGCCTCGCCAAAAATCTTATACGTGATGACGTGAGCCGAAGGGTACAGTCCCAGCAGCTGGCGATCACTCGCAGTAGCTGCAGAAGTTAGCTTGTGGGACAGCTTCTCAGTTTCCCTTTAATTACTTATCTCCACCTAGCGGATTTCCGCTGAACTATTACATCAAACACTTGCCTTTGCCTCGAGTTGTCGACAAATTCGACTTCGCCCTGCCATCTGCTAGCCGCCTGGTTAGCTCAGATGGTAGAGCGGCTGCCCCGGAAAGGCGGTGGTCCCGGGTTCGAGTCCCGGACCAGGACGAATTTTTCCTCAACTGCGAGACTTTCTTTCGAGGAACGCCGTTGGGTTTCCATTGTAGCAATTGCTACATTTGGGTGGAAGTCTCAGTTTCCCTTTAATTAGACAATTGGATCGAAACGTTTTCTGTTGCTCATTGAATCGTTTGTTGTTGTTTTACCCGAAGTAGGGAATTGACGAAGTTTCGAGGTGGAATACAAAATATACGTGGTTTGGTAGCACGAGGAAACGAAGGAGAAGTTCATCGTCAACCATGGCACCTATTATCATCATGCCTATGAGTGGCATGGTGAATAATGATGATGATGATGATTATTATAAACGAAAAACAGGACATTGTTGAAGATTCGGGTGGTAAATAGGAGCTGTTGTTATTCCTCAATGACCTGGCGCAACGCACTCTTGTGGATCGGCCCTGAACCGGATGGTGCAAGGATTAATAAAAAAAGGTAATAATAATACTAATTTGAGGAATATGATGTCAATAAAAACTGGGCAATTTGAACTTATGTGTAATAAAGGTTATGTGATATAGACATAAACTATAATGTATCTACATATTTGAATTTGAATTACAAAATAAAAATGAAACAGGAAACCTTGGCATTGAATTACTTTAGTCTCACGCCGAAAATTGCAGAGGGCATGACAAGCGCTCCTGTCGGAGTAAACACAAAGCCACTCTTTAATTTCTTCTTCTCTCTGAGCATGGTACACACAAGTATTGGGCAAAAATTAATGTTTCGGTAAATTCTTTTATTTCTCCTCAAAAGCTTAAATTTATCGATGGAGATCCAGGCAGGAAAAGAAAAGCAACAGCAAACCTCATTCGCATTAGCAAGACTTGTTTGATTGAACAAGCTTGCACTTGTTATACCTTGATCGCTACAAGGGGAACATGGGCCAGCTACATTGCTTCCACCCACGAGGCAGCAGAAGTGCAAGAAGATGAGGCCTCTTCTAACGTGGAGACGCTTCGTCGCCCCGCTCGCCAGTGCAAGAACCGCAGAGAAGGTGTTGCTGGCGATCGTCACCACGTTACTGCTGTGGACTACCGCGATCGTCTACGCCATCTGCCAGATAGCGCAAGGTCGCCAGGAACCATTGCTGTGGCCGCCGGTGCCGTCACGGCTTCGCGAGGCACGGCAGTTGCTCGTGCCGTTCCGGCCTTTCCTGGACGACCACGCCGCGCAACGCCAGAGGTCGCAGAGTCCGGGACGGGCCGTCGCGGAGCAATGCCGGTGGCCGCTGGACGTGCTCTTCCTGGTGCACACCACTCCCGGTCGCCGAGAACGGCGGGCGTTCCTGCGAAGCACTCTCTTCGAATACCGCCTGGTGCGTTACTTTAACTGGACGGCCGTCTTCTTCACGCACGACCGCACGAAAGATTCGTTCGAGGCGGTGAGACTTGGCTCGGAAGTCGCGCAAGAGGGAGACTTGGTGGACATCTCGCCGTACGCTGCGAACTGGGACGCGGAGAGAAGTAAGCGAAGACGGAGCGTTCTGGACGCTCAAATGACGCTCGAAGCGCTTCGCTGGGCTTTCCGTCACTGCCACCGGGTCCGGCACGTGGTCGAAATGCCCGACGGCGTCGTCCCGCGATACCCTTTCATGTTCGTGCGCTACCTGAGGGACTACGTGGACCCAGCGCGGCGAATTCTGGCCTGCCGGTTGTCACGGACAAGGCGTAGGAACGTATTCGGTAACGCGTCGTCCGGGAGCAGAAAGCGGTGGGCTGGGCACACCAAGCCGTCGTTGCCGGAAGTGGTCCGGTACTGCGCTGGTTCTCCCGTCACCGACCAGACACCCAAAGCGGTGCGGGTGCTGACGGGACCGGCGCTACGCGGACTCTACGTGGAGTCGCTGGTACCGGGGCGGCGATTGGTGGATAAGGTCTACGTCACGGGAGACCTAGCGCTCGCGGCGGTGGTGAGACACGTGGACTTTGCCGAGGCTGGAGAGAGCTACCTGCTCCGCAACGGACGAACCATCAATTACACTGCGATGTTCGCGACAATGCCTCGGAATATGACAGCGTTCAGGCACCAGTGGTGGGCATCGCTGCGAAGAAATTCGCGTGTATACGAACCGGCCTTCAGAGACGCTCTGAGAATCACACTGCCTGCGGCAAACCTGTAGAAAACAAGTAATTGACAGTACGAGAATGGTATACATTTTATACTTGAAAAATGAAATATTTGTACCTTATGGTGCAAAATCTCGCGTGGCTGCAGTTCGCGTTGTTGTCTTCCCAATTGTCGCAATCTTGGTTGGATAATAATGACACAGATCAATAAGAGTTCCGAGAAATGTGGCATCCTGGGGCAAATATGATTCATAAAGGTCATATGCGAGCGCACACAGTTCGCGCACGCATATGCATATAGCAACTTGAAACCAGATGTAAAGTGCAACATAGCATACTGTTTTTCTTTCTTTGTAGCCTTTGCAAGCTGAATAACTTACAGACGCGCGATCAAGCCCCCGTCATCCTCTTTGTCGCTTCAGCGCAGTGCAACTCAATGATTTCGGCTGGGTTAACTTTTTCATTCAAGCTTGTCCGTTTCCTTCCATTATTCTGTCTCCCGCGCGCTCTGTACTATAGGAGGAATCTCTCCGGGAGCACTAGAGCTCCGCACGTGTTTCATTAGACTCCTTACAGCGCCTTGTTTTGGTCTTTGTATTTTATGCAACCCCCAAAGAGTAACGCCGCATGCATGGAGAACCACGCATATACTCATTCGCTGCTATATGGCACTCATGTGTAGCAAGCGAAGAACGCCTTGGTGTAGAAATCAGCAACACACGAACAAAGGCACGGACCCGTTTTGCTCACTCATTGTCCGGCGGGTTATGACGTAAGTCGAGCGTCACGCCACCCCGTGTAATCTTCTCTCTGGGCTCATTTTATCTGCATGGAAAGGGACGCCGCGTGCGGCCGTTACTGAGACTGAAGTATTATGCTGCAACATGCGCCGGCTTCAAGCCCATAATTTCCTTCTTTCTTTCTTCCTCTCTTTCTTGTCTTGCGCTTCTGGGAGGAACGTACACATGGTTTACACCCTGCCCTGGCTTCCGGGTGTGCGACAGCCGCATGTCCCGTCACTTGTTTTTAGCGCGCTATACGAATCGAGAACGTTATTTGTGCCCAAAATTTTCCTAGACGTGAATGTTGCGCGAATGCGCGGAAGCGCTCATGTTCTGATAGGGCTCAAAATGGGTGCCACAGCATTGTTCGCGCAAGACCTCTTTCTTTTTCTGAAATCATAAATTTACGAAAATACGGCGGCGGCGCTCGTCACTGAAACGTATTTAACGCGTGCTGCTTATTGAATGTCAAGCAAATTCGTGTGTCAAGCCCATTGCACGTATAGAAAACTGCACCACGACAAACATATTTGCCATTTAAACAACACGTTGACCGCCATGTTTAGGGCGTGAGGCGCCGCAGCAAAGCTTGTCGTTCTTGAAAAGAGCTCATCGGTCACTCCGTTTTGGGTTCTAATGCGGCAATCTTTTATGGTTGTGCTGCTTTGCGCATGCGTGTTACGACGACACTGTGCCTACAGAAAAATTGTCGCTCAGGTCCATTTTATCTAACGAATACGAGAACTCCGCGCACGGCTAGGCTACCATGGCAAAGTGTCTTGTATTAAAAAAAAAACCTGTGCTTAGATGACCACATACTTTTGGGTAGCACCAATAACAATAATTTTTCGCGTGCAACGGTCCTAAAGCTGCACTTTGCCTATGACGGCCGCTGCATAACCGGGTTTGTTGTGAACACCTGCAGTTTCTTAGCGTGCATCAAAATCTCGGTCCGCCGCTACAAGGAATCGAACCCTCGACTTCGTGCTCAGCGGCAGGATGTTGCATCCGCGCATGGTGGGCGTGGACGGTATAGCTGAAGTGGCCCGCTAGTATAACTCATACATTTGTACCACTTTTGCTATTTTTTAAAGGACTTTAAATCCGAAGCGATCTCATAGTGCGGGCGCTATATGCATTTCATGATTTCACAGTATATGCATCTCGAAATGCGAGGACATATATCAGTACATAGGTTCTCTTGAGCGCTAGCTGCAACTTATCCTACAGTGAGCTGCAGAGACGCGTAGTACTTTGAGAAACCCATTTCACACGAGATAAAAGTCAGATGTAGCAGAGTAAAGTGCCTCACACAGGAGGAAAGATAGGAGAGGGAAAGACAGGGACGTTAGCCAGTGTATAAGCACGGGCGGGCTACCCTCCGTTGGGGAAAGGAGTAAAGGGAATGCAAGCTGATACAAGGAAAAAAAAATGGATGAGGAAATAGAGGGATAAATCACACATTAACTCGATGCAACGTGCTGCAATTTTCACAGTAGGTCATACAATTCGCAAGTATTGAAGTATCGGCGCTGTGCATTTAACGCCTTAAGTTCTGATGTCCGTCCGGACCAGTGTCCTATATAGGACTCTATGTTGTCAAGCGCGGTCGCGAGCACTTGCCACATTGTAACGGGGGCAGTCACAGAGGAGGTGCTACACCGTCTACTCGCAGCCACAGTTGTCGCAAGCGGTGCTGTCGGCCATTCCGATGCAGGACGAAGCCTCGAACAGCTAGGCTGGCTGACGTTTCGATAGGTCGACCAGCTCGCGTGAGGCGCTTTACCCTGGTTTGCCTTGGTTCATCCAATGCTATAATTCCACATTGTGTTTCCAACGGTCTGTCGTCACCTTCTTTACTTCGGATTTGACAAGAGACAGTTTGACAGGTATTGTCACTCGTTTGGTCTAGGTCGCGATCGAGGCTGTGCAAAAAGGGACATATAATATTGTATCTGATACTTAAGAGCTTAGGAGGTGCGCATTCGAGCAGGCCACGTTGTACGTTCAGAAGAGATAACAGACAATATGACATGGTAGCGGAACGGGTGTCACGAAAAGGTAAATGCTATCAAGGACGGCAGAGAATTGCGATGAAGATTAAGGAATCAGCGGGGATGTGGTGTAGGTTTGGTTGACACAATCAGGGGTGTAATAGGAGATATCTGGGAGAAAGTCTTTGTTTTGCAGTTGACTTAATTAGACTGAATATGTTGATGATGGCGTATATTTTTGACGTCACGGGAGCACTGCAATGCGGGGTCTTTAAAATTAAGCAGCAAGGTGGTGTGCACGCGTGTTCCGTGCTCAGCTCGCGAGCATTGTGTATTCGGCGCGTCGTAGGTGGACCTTGATGAAGGAAGGCCGTTCGTGCCCGCTGTGACGCAGACGTGGGAAAATTAAGCACGTTTTTGTTATGGCGGCCGTGATAATAGGTTACCCTTTGCCAAGATAAAAAGCTACTTGGCGTTGTAATCAACGCCGCACGACAGTGAGGCCGCGGGTCTGCCGCGGCTGCTGCTGCTGCTGCAGCGGCCTTTGCCTCTTGCGATGGGGTTGAGAAAAAGAAAACAGGGAGGAGAACGGGCAAGATTGTGCACCAGGCCGCCTTTCCACGTGCAACAAAGAATATTACCGCATAGGTATCTTTATGTGAAAACACCGAATGTTATCTGGGTTACTCAACCGGTGTCGTAATTGAGCGCCGGTGTGCGTCGGACGGGTGAATTCTCGCGTGCTGTTCTATTCTCGTTTTAGTGCCGCGGTCGGTGCCTACGATGTTCTTATCTCGTGCAAGGAAAGTTTGAGAGAGGAGGACAGAAGACGGTGGGGCAGTGTGACGTCGTCACGCACCGTCAACACTGCGGAGGGGGTAAGGGGTGTGTCCAGTCCGCAAAAGCTATTTAAAACTAATTTCTCTGTCACACGTGAATCATGCGTAAGAGTATATTCTGTGGCACTCTACTGTCGGGCCCACTGCTAGTGTCAATTTCAAAGAACACCCGCCGTGGTGGCGTAGTGGCTTTGGCGTTTCGCGGTCAAGTCCGAGGGCGTGGTACCAAATCCCGGCCACGGCGCCCGCATTTTGATGGGGGCGAAATACAAAGCTGCCCATGTATACCGTGCATTGGGTGCACGTTAGGGAACCACGGGTGGTTAAAATTAATCCGGAGTCCTCCACTACGGCTTTCCTTATAATCATATGGTTGTTTTGGCACGTAAAACCCAAGAATGCAACTTTTTTTTCCTTTACAAGAACAAATACTAAGTCTGTCCTGAATGTGGCAGTACGTGTAAACATGGTTGGTGGTTAGCCCTCGTCGTCTGGCTGCACCGCGTGACAGGATTTAACCTCCTACCCGTCTTTCAGAAGCTGGCAGTGCGAAACAGCGTAGCTTAATTTGTAAATTTTGATTTGTAAAAGCATAAAAAGTTGGTTGATACCTCTTTCAGAAGAATTCGGTCATAACACGGAAATGGAGCGTCTATTAAAAGTGGCCACACACACACACACACACACACACACACACACACACACACACACACACACACACACACACACACACACACACACACACACACACACACACACACACACACACACACACACACACACACACACACACACACACACACACACACACACACACACACACACGCACACACACACACACACACACACACACACACACACACACACACACACACACACACACACACACACACACACACACACACACACACACACACACACACACACACACACACACACACACACACACACACACACACACACACACACACACACACACACACACACACACACACACACACACACACACACACACACGCACACGCACACGCACACGCACACGCACGCGCACACGCACACGCACACGCGCGCACGCGCACGCGCGCACACGCACACACGCACACGCACGCACACGCACACGCACACGCGCACGCACACGCACACGCACACGCACACGCACACGCACACGCACACACACACACACACACACACACACACAGATCCTCATCTGGATCCCCAGAAGGGTTAAGCTGGCAAATGCGACCTATCGGGATAAAAATTATTTCAACAGAAAACTATACCAAAACGAAAAAATGTTATAGCTTATATACGTTTGCTTGCACAAAGAAAAGAGAGATTTCGGTTTGAAGCGAAGGAGATAAAAATCCAAAATTTCAGAACACAGCTGTCCAGGTCCTCTAAGAGATAGATATCTACGGAGCCTTGGTCAGTGCAGTAATCAGCGCCGATGACGGAAGAATTCCAACCATATAGGTTAGCTAGCGACGTAATTACCGCAAATACATGATAACTTCATACAGTACTGTTGATGTATTGCCAGGCACTCAAAGAAAACGGAGTTTGCACGCATACAAAGTTGACTGAACTGGTCAATTTTTCATCGTTTTAAAATAAAACCAAGCAAACAGATATAAAGAGAGAGAAAGCGACTCTGTTATTATGAGGACCCTTCAATGAATTCCGGTGTCTTACGCACACGAAAAAATAATAATAAAAGGACTATAACAGGGGAGACGAAGGCTAAAAGCTCTAGTCGATACTTGTGGAATATATTCAAATAACTTTTCCTTCCTGCAAGGCGACTGTGCAAATAACGACGTTACGTGGGAAAGCGGAGATATATAACATTGTACTATAGTTCTTCAAGCAGGTAGTCCTTCGGCAGAGACTGGCAACATGATTTTTAAAAGGTAGGTGAACATTAAGTGTAATAACTTAATTTTAAGTAAAGACAATTTTAAGTTCAGTATAATTTATTGCTGAATGTGATGTGAAAGTACTGAATTGAGAAAGAACAGCTCTGCTAGGCCTGCAACAGACGGTGCCATATACGCGTATACTTAGCATTGACTCATACGCCCACAGAGAAGTTGTTGCAATCACAATAGGAAGCTGCAACATGATCGGAAGTGAACGCGCCTTCTTATTTGGGCATCATTAGCCACATTCTTTGTCGCAACTTTCGTCATTGATCTTCCGTATAGCGCCTGACAAGCCCGGAGATTAAGAACATCGTTCTTGCTCAGAGGACGCTCATCGGATTCTTGCCAGCTCATCATTCATCCGTCAATGCGCCCCCTTGCCAAAACAAGCAGTAGCGCGGTGCCAACTCTTCGTACGTTCCAATCTCAAATCGAAGCAACCTGAAATGAACTCTGGTTGATGTGAGGTCCCCTCAATTTCCTATCAATACATTATTTTCATTAGGGTTTAGTTATTAAACTTTTAACTAAATTACCGGGGAGACAGAAGCAGCCAGAGAGGTTAATCAATTCAAGTGAAAAGCTGCCCTGGTTTTCTAGCCGGCTACTCTGTGTTGCTGTAAGGGTTTGCAGGGGCGGATCCATGGTAGCATCAAGGGGAGGTGGGGTGTCTCATCAGAAGAAATGAATAACTGGGGAGAAAATGGGGGGTTGTGGTAATGCTCGCTGCACGCTCATCACTTTTGTCAGCGAATATGGTGGAAGGGATGCTCTCGGGACACCAGCTAACCTCCCCCCTGAAGTCATCAGTGGTAAGGGGAGAGAGAAAAAAAGAACAGGGAGCGAATAATGGTTATCGCGACTATAATAAAAATATTATGCCCATCAACAAACGATAAAATGGTTGCAATCTTTTTTGCAGGTCGCTCTGTTCCAGGAAATCTAGAATTGCCGAATTGCCTGGCAGGGAGGTTCACCAGGCGCACATCCGGTTCACTACCCATTCGCCTGGCTTGTCGATCAGAGTATATTGAACAATGACCGAAAATGATTCTTCCAGAAAATGGCCGGTTGTCGATACGCTTTATTTATTTATTTATTTATTTATTTATTTATTTATTTATTTATTTATTTATTTATTTATTTATTTATTTATTTATTTATTTATTTATTTATTTATTTATTTACAGTACCTTACAGGCCTTCAAGAAGACATTGGGTAAGGGGGGATGTACATAGTCATATAAGCATAAAAAAGGCATTAGTAAAACAAGAGAAGTATCCAAACAGCGTAAATATGTCAGAAATATTATAACACAAAAATAAACAGCAATAGACGAAAAAACACACGCAGCAAAAATAAACAGAAATAGCCGAAAAAACACAGGAAGCAAAATGTGATATTACGGTGATCACATCACATGACATTAACGCCACTAAGTGCACGTCTACATAATCCAAATGATCACTTGAAATGTTTATCAAGCACGGAGAAGAATTCAGGCGAGACAAGAAAGCAAAAATGTGCTATATGGCTGAAGCGTCAAAAAAAAAAAAAAAAAGTTCGAATAGAAGATAGAGTGGGAGGCAATGTCGTGTGGGAGAGCGTTACATAAACGTATCGCACGAGGAAAAGCTGAAAAATTGAATGCGTATGTATTGTCATAAACTTGGGTGTAACTAAAGGTATTAGGTAGCCGTTGTGACGTTGAGGATGCTTTCTTCAGGTTGGTAATGACAGACCAGCCGCGTGAATGAATTTATGAAACAATAATAGCAGAGCAATGTCACGGCGAGTATAGATAGTGGTTGCAAAGAGCGGTCGAGCTTTATTTTGGTTACACTTGACAGATTGCTGTAGTTGCTTGTAATAAAACGGCTCGCTCTATTCTGGATGCCTTCCAGGAGGTCGACGAGATATTTTTTATGCGGATTCCATATGGAAAAGGCGTACTCAATTTGCGGTCGGACTAAAGTTAAATAAGCTAGTTTTCGTAGTGGGAAAGGCGCAGCTTTTAAGTTTCGGCGTAGAAATCCTAATGACCTGAAAGCGTTAGCTGATATTGAAGTGATGTGACTAGTCCACGAGAGATTGTGCGTGAGAAAGACGCTTAAGTACTTGTATTCTAAGTACGCCTAAGACGCCTAAGTACTTGCGTGAGAAAGACGCCTAAGTACTTGTATGGATATTGATTGTCACGCTTACGAGTATACAATGTGAACACACAGATCACGTGATGACAGACTAATGACGTGGGAGAGAGATAATAAAAGAAAAGCAGCGAAGTTAACCAGACGCACATCAAGTTTACTACCCATTCGACCAGCTTGACGAGTATGGGGGACAATGACCGAAAATGATTCTTCCAATAAAAGGCCGGTTGTCGATACGCGTTAAATGTGGACATTGCTCTCTCTCTCTCTTACGAATATACAACGTGCACACACAGATCACGCGATCAATTATCTCCGGAGCGATGCACATCCTCACAGTTCGGCCTGTTCGCACAGTCATATAAGATATTAAGATTATCACCGAGTAAAGGGCAATCTAAGTACATGTTTAGAAGGTTTGCCTGGGGCTTCTTTTAATGTTGAGTGCATGTTTGGAGTGCATGTGCACAACTTGCTGGAGTGCAATGGAGTTTGGAGTGCAATGATCAGCGTCGCTTCCGTGTTGGTGAGCTTATTTCCATCAGTGCGACAATATCAAGGTACGCAATGAAATGTTATATAGAGCCATGCCAATGCGCGGCATTCCTATGATTTGGCTAGGCCATGAGCAAGCAAATGGTGAGGTCCCCGTGTAAGCATAGAATAAATAACCTGCACTGACGGTTTAGTGCTGCAAAGGACAGCTCCACGTCTGAGGCGGTTCTTGGCCTATAATAATTGCCTCACAGACGAGAAGTATCTCGACAGCTGTCGACGTCTTGAGCTTGATTTTGAAACCACCTGGTGATTGAGTAGTTGCTAGGCAAGTTTCTGCATTCTTTAAAATGTGCTCTTTACGTCTGAGACAAAACTAGATGCTTGAAAGCAGAGCATGAAAACTACATAGTTGTGTCTTATATCTAATTTCCTATATCGAAAAGGTGGAACTTCTGCGTCAAGTTTACTACGAAGACATTGATTAATAAGCAATGGTAGTTATACCTTACTGCGCGAAGCAGTTTCTAGCGAGAGAGAGAGAGAAAGAAAGAAAGAGAGAGAGAGATGCTGGCTTTAATGTTAGCCAGCTGGCTGATGGTGACCTGACATGCTACTTCCAAGTTTTGAGTGAGTGAAAAATATTATATACCCAGTGATGACACGAACACACAAGTTACACGTACACCCAGAGACCACGTACATACACAATAAAACTATTCACAACGGTCTCATAAAGGCCTGTAGACCTTAGTGAAACCAGAAGCACCATCGTAGCTCGCAAGGCGCAGGTGTTTTTCTCCAGACGGGACCTTCCAGAGGAGGCACCGCTTTTATAAAGTGCAGCAGTGGCATCATTCGAAATCATCGTGACGTGCGTATTTCGGGAAGCTTCCAACACGGGGACGCATCGACAATGCAACGAGCAACGCAGGGAATGACATCATGCGCGGAATAGGACTTCGCTCGGAGATGCGCGAGCCATCCCTTTTCAACTCAGCAGGTCGAAAACGTATCCGTCTATACAGCCTTCACGTCTATTTACCACCCACCGACTTTATTCTATGCCATTATATGCTACCTGCAACGCATTAGGCGGCTCCGGTCGTCTCCTGCCCTCTTCATTCTTTCTTTTTTTCTCTTTCTCTCTCCCTATCTAGAATGTGCACTCACGAGAAGAAAACAGGAGAAAGGTATAGGCGAAGCCAAGGAGGCGATGTATATATAGCGAATTCCGGCCATGACCCGTGGGCGACGGCGACTTGTCGTCGTCACCCCCAAACGGGCTCGAGACGACCTCAGGGGAACGGTGACCGCCGACGCGAGCGCACGTGCTTTCTCTCCCGTCAGCTTGCATACTGAGAAAGGACCTGCATGCATGCGCTCACCTCTATAACAAGATGCTGCGCGAGCCCGCGACGGGCGTTTTCCATGCCTGCATGCCTCCCTCCACCCCTCTCTCTATCTCTCTCTCTCTCCGTTTTCGTTATACGTCAACCGTCGTTATAGCGCCGAAGGAAAGGAAATCGAGACGCTTGACTCTATGTGCCCGCTAAACCAGACGAAGTTTACTGTCTGTATTCGGTTTGCCAGTCTCTCTCGCCTAATGGAATTCCGGTCTTGTCGTGCGCGAGGAAAAAAAAAAAAAAAAAAAGACGTGCCACGACGCATATGACACGATACGGTGTCTTGCCGGATCTCGTGCGACGGCCTCTTTTATTCTATCCTTTTTTTGTTTCTATCTTTCTGTATAGGTATGCATATACATGCAAACCCATGCGGCAGGCGACAGGTCGTCTGCGAACCGCGAGAACCGCACGTGTCGTCGGCGACTTCGTGCAGGCAGCTTTGAGTCGGAGTTGCGGTAGCGTGTCGGTCGAAGGCGGTGTATCGAAAGCGCGTCATCAAATTTCTGTCTGCTAGTAACCACGTGGGCGGATGTAGCAAACGCGTTTCTGAGCTAATCATCTTGCACGGTGGCTCGCCACTAGCGAAAGAAGGAAGAAGTGCAGCTTCGCTTCGCTGCTATAGTTCTGTGCAGAGCCGTTGATTCTGGCGGTGCGACTGTTTAATTTGAACAGTGCGACAGTGTAGTTGTGGTGAAGTGGGACGCAAAACAATACGAAGTGAGAAACAGGACAGGAAATACCTTGACCGTACTGTTCCTCACTTCGTATTGTTTCGCATCCTATTTCACCGCAGGTATGAACCAAAAGTAGTGATGAGCTGAACTATACCGAGTTGCTTCGCTGTCATCCGTCCACTCCTTCTCTCGAAAACATTTTTTTCGAATATTTATGATTGAACGAGTGTGTGGCCCTTGTGCTTCTTCAAGTTTGACTTGACTGATAGTCCTCAGAATGCAGAGATCAGCACGATATAACTATAGATATATGGATATGGGAGCAGCATGGGAATGGGAGCATAACCACTGTTTCCTAATTCGAGTTTTCGCCGTGCTGTACGCAATTAGCGAGGCAGAATGTGAGTCTGTGCAAAGGAGCAAATCGGAAGACGCACTCCTATATAAGAGAACGATGCGCGGCGTTACGGGGCAACGGTGATCATCAGGGCGTGTCGTATACCGAGAAAATGAGCCCAAATTCCTGGGTCGATGAGTTCAGAGTGACAAGTCGGCACGGTAAGCAAGCTGCAAGGGAAGAAAAAAATAAAGCAATTTGTTTGTTCATCAAGTTATACTTTCCTGGCGTTTCCCTTCTGTTTCCGAATGCCTCACGGGTACCGCCCACTGACGACTAACTCATTTAGCGTAGCAATAATTTTCTAGTTGTGTACTGCTCTGCAACTTTGTGGCAGTCAGAGCATAAAGAACATTCGCACGTATATATTTTGTTAGTATACGTGACTTATGTGCAAGTGTCGAACGCGGCATCCGAAATGTATATTCCTGCAGACGCGACTCTGGTTTCAAAACTATTCGCGTTTACAATTTTTTTTTTCATCACAGGGACATGAGATATATTTTAAGAGAACGTGTTGCTGGGTAAGTTGGTTCACACCTGCAGGTTTTAACAAGAGCGCTCTTAGAGCAGGATGAAAGAAGGCGGACGCACTTGTCAGCGCTTGTTCTGTGTGTGTGCCTTCTATCGTCCCGTCCTGTGTGCACTCTTGTTCAAACCTGCATGAGATGTATTGTTCACGTTTTACAAGATGAACAGGCTCTAAAATACTACGGTCACTGTAATTCGAGCCGTGCCATTGAGCACGGCTCATAGAGCATCACTGTGCATTTATGCGGCGTACACGAGTTCGCTGGCGACTGCGCGTTGTCGACGAACTTCTGGTACACCACTGCGCATCCTTTCTTCCATTCGGGGCACTGTCCTTAACCAGACACCGCATTTATAGCTTTTAGAGCATGTGCATATGTTGTGCTAGTGTGCACATCGTTTGCGTGTATACGTCGCTTGATAATGTCACCTTCCTTTCAGCTGGCGTAGCACGATAGGGTGTGTCGCCAGACAAGCCTCCATAGCTTTCATTAAAGGAAATCTCTTTCTCCATTTCGTGTCGTCGCGACCGATGGAGAGCTGCTGATGCTGAGAGAGCTCGGGACACGTGCCTAGGACTGAAGCTAATTCTACCTCTTGTGTGCCGTCAAAGTAACAGTGGCCGTAGTAGCACCAATAATAACAACAAAATAAATAATAAAAACGAACAAACATAGGCTCGTCAATGTTTTTTTTTGACCGGATAATTATACTTTTACAGCAGACCTTGACATCGTCGCCCTTGTACCACTACTATCGTCAAGCCTCAGAAAAGCATACATGCCAGAAGTATGGACATTAACTGAAACGGGCATTGGCGTCGGTGATTTGCACGGTCCACGACGACTCGCAGAGTTATGACTATTTTCTTTCAAGCTTTTCTACGTTTTTTTCAACTAGCCATGTCATTTAATGGCACAATAGACGCTGTAGGAGGCGTCTTGGGGCGTCTTCACTGAGTGGTCGAACCTGCAAAGAGCTCACTCGGCAGTCAGTACACGAACAGCTAGCCCATGGGGTTCAGTGACCAAGCTCCGCAGCCATCTCTACAATGTGACATGCGATGCGCCTGGTGTACCAACTAACAATACTCGCGAATACATGCATGAAACCGTGAATTCCCGTGTCGGGGGCAAATTTCTAGTTTAGTACATTGAAAAAGACTCGAAGAAACATGCAGAAAAAAAGCAGAAAACTGTGCCGGTATTTCTGTAACGTTTGTTGCCCCGCTAATAAGCCCACCCTGAGATGCTGGAGCCCCGAGAGAGAAAGGGAGAAATACTTATCTTAGGCTTAGATAAACTGATTTTTTTTATCTGTGTACATGAAATGAATCATGTGAAATTATATACCAGATATTTATTGTAACTTTTCTTTTTTTGTACTTCTCTTTAATGCTATTATAGTTTGCACATTTGTCCATTTCTATGAACTTATGTAGTTCACCAATTGATGTACCGTTCAATAGGTATGTGACCTAATGCTGACCCATGTCCGAGATACAAGGGGTGAGAGCTTCGTCAAGCTGCCTAAAAACAGCTTTTTCTCTCACTCCTCGTTTTTTCTGTTTTGCACATGAAATAAACTTCTACTTCTACTTTATTTTTTCACATCCATTTGATTGGGAGGGGGCCCTTATAGTCCCGCGTCCCCTTGCTGCTCCGCTTTGGGCTTGGTCTGACGTGGTGCGGCAGTGTAAAGTTAAATTTTCAGGATGCTCCTGACCTGTTCGCGTGTCGAAGCTCCTTCATTGACATATGCATCCGTGTACCCCAATAACGCTTTCATGGCAGCGTGCGATAGCTATACTTGAGTCAGGATTAACAAACGCCACAGCTGTCGGCATGGCCGCAAGCCAATGCTGCTGACTGGGTAGCGCGCGGGTTTGGACCCGACACTTGCTACCAGTTTTCTGTGCCTCTATAGCTGGCATGGTTGGCTTTAGTTTAGAGAGAAAGTATACCACTGGAGTCCACATGTAGAAGTAGTAGCAGCAGTGCCTTTTGTGGCAGTATACCAGCTCTGAGACCACGAGTAGAGTAGTGCAAATGTGACAAATTAAAGTACATTTAAACGTAAAAGAATTAAAACACAAGTTAAGTATAGGTAGATCAGTATCGAATTAATGGGCAGTTGTCAGTGTTGAAACGTTTACTCAACTCGTTTTTTGTTTGCCCTTGAAGTAATGCGGGGGACGTTCATCTAAGGAAGGAGGGGAGTAAAAAATTGACAATCACTTTAGCCATAGCCTCCTCGATAACTCTGTGCCTGTCAAACTGCGCTCGATCGGCCGTCGCTTTTCCCTCTTCTTATTGGTCGTTTCCACCGAGAGATGGTGCCACCGACGTAGACTACCTCATGATTGCTTATTCTTACACCGTGCTCATGACTCCTGCCGTGTGCCCGCGTCTCCGTCTCTCCGTTACCTCCGCAAGGGATGGCAAGTCGGGTGCATTGTTTTTGTCGGTTTTTCTCGTGCAGTGCGGTCAAACCTAGCAACGTTGGAGCGGTCCACGCATTTTAAACCTTCTTGGGTGATCGTGGACCTGAGCTTAACGCTGAGCGACCGTGATTGCTAGCTGCTTTTGACGTGCGATCACAAAAAAAAAAAGAAAAAAAAAACATTCGAAGAGGCCACGATGGTTCACAGACATCATGTGGAAAAATACTCCATGTGCGGGTAAAGCACCGTGAACTTCTTCACGTGGATACATGTAACTTCGAGCAAAGCATATAGTGGCACAAGCGCCCTCGGGATTTTGTATGTCTGAATAACTGTATGCATCTCGGGATTTTGTATGTCTGAGCTGCATGCATGGTTCAACAGAGCGTTTGCGATAAAATATTTGCTCGCATCTTGCTTATTCAAGGCATGCGGCGCTTTTTCCAAGTCCTTAAATATTTGTTTCTATTTTTCCTGGTCACCAAGGCACACAGCTAGACGTGGTAGAAAGTGCAAAGGTTCCTGGATATGAATATTCACTTCGGCCACAACGCTCATCTGATGCAAAAGAACTTGGGGAAAACTTGTCTGAAAGTCGTAAAAATAGTATGCTACTAACGTGCTCCGAGGACCGAAGGACGGCTCACTATAAGAATAAAGGAAGAAGAAGAATATAAGAGGGGCGTCTCACTATAGAGCAGCGTCGCAAGCAGTTTTTGACCAGATATAGCTGTAAGGACGCTTGCCGAGCTGTGTATTTTCTGCACCTTAGTACGGTAACTAAGGGCGTATTAACCACAATGAACAAACTCGCATTTTTGTCGTCTTTTTTCGTTTTTTTTTTCTTTTCTTTTTGCTACGCGCGACGCACAATCCGCTTTGACGCTACAGTTGCTGCAAACGCGCTCGCACTTTCACAGACTGTATTCGAGACACTACTATGGTGCTCTACAGCGTTATAAACAAGGCTCTGGTCACCCAGTGGATCGTTGTTCCACCATCGCAACAATTAAAACAGTCCGCGTCGCGCCCGCCGCGCAGAAGAGAGACGCGGCGGCACTCTACGTCGGTGGCGCCCTCAGCGAAATGAGCGGCGGCAGTTTGCAACTCTGCCGACGGCGCCTCCCTATTGTTGTCTCGGCGTCTTGACAGACACAGAGTTTATCGAGGAGGCTATGGTAGGGGAAGGCGCAGAAGAGAGTAAAATGACACACACAGAAGCACACACTTCCGCAAACAAGTGAAAGCATACAAAAGAGTCCGAAAACACGCACGGAAGTTGACAATATTGCACGCTCGATGAATGGTGTACCTAGACATGGCTACATAATAGGAAAGATAACATAATAACTGTGTATAACAAATTCAAACGTGCTAAAAACGTAAGCGACCTGCGGTAATAGTATATAGGGAAATTTGGGTGAGTTGGTGGAAGTTCATGTTTGACAAGCAGCAGTGCTAACTGACCTGACGTACTTAAGGAATTGCAATAGTGTGCTGAGGAACATAGTGTTAGATGTGTACTCGCATATGAAAAACTGCGTGGACCACATCGCTTGCGGATAACCAGATCTTATTGGCAGCCTATAGACGCGCAATTGGAAATTAATGAATGTACTGCGTTGTCCTCACTGCCAAGTTCAGGTTCACGGAGCGCATCAACAAGACATTTAGAAATATGAGACTCGATGTTAGAGGATGCTATTGGCCGTACGTACAAAATATTTGAAAAAGAGAATTGAAAAAAAAAAACTCAAAGACAAGTATTTGGGTAAGCTAAGACTCCCTAATATCTCTTTGAGTACGCTAAAACCCCCTAATGTTATTTTCATCGCTGGAACCATGGCCCGCACACTTTTGCTCGCGAGTGAATGAACACCAACCCGCACCCCAAGCGCATTTCTGCCGTCGTCGTCGCCGTGACTTTCTGTGTAAGGTCCAAATACGACAGCATCGCCACCGTGCGCCGTATATATATATATATATATATATATATATATATATATATATATATATATATGTATACTGTATGTGCGAGTGATAACTTGCGAGGGTCAGCTGACGATCGCGACTCGATCTCGCGCGCGCGAGGGAGAAAGGCGGGCGGAAGCGCGCCGTCTTCTGTCACGCGCGAGGCACGGTGGGGAGGCGAGGGAGGGAGGGGTTCTACTCCGGCGCCGTATCTTGACAGCAATCTGCGACCTGGACAAAGTGCCTGCCCACGTTGGCCTCCTCTTCAAAGCGATGTGCGATGTGGACAAAGTACGCCCAGTGCCGGTAGCTTCGTATGCGCTGTGCTTTCTACGTTTAGTACGCATTGAAGCAAGACTCAGCTCAAAGATCAATCCGCTCGCTGCTGCAGCAGCGCTTCCTGACTGCAGCGTTTTGACAGCGAGTTTCCGCGGTCATCGAGTGAGGTGTGTTCATGTTTACCTGTGCGCGCGTGGCTCCGTGCCTGTTAATTTAGTTAGTAAGCGAATGTTTGCAAGATTATACGGCCGATAAAACTAATATCCTTACTTTGTATAGCTGTCTACTAATTTGCTATAGCAATCGATGATTCTCCTGTCGGGGGAAACTGCGACTTTTTTTTTTAACACGAAAGTGTTTTATGCCGGGGTCCACCAAGACTTCACTGACGTATTTCCGTCACGGAAATACGTCAGCTTACAATGTACACGAACATAATACAAAGAAAGAAACCAGAAGAAAAAGTTCCACAAACATGCAAAATTTGGAAATCGAACCCACGACCTCTCGGTTCGCGACGATATATCGCCGAGCGGTTAACCCATTGCGCCACAAACGCATTTGCAGAGAGCTACACAGACGCGCCTTATATATCTAACACTCCTCCGTGTACCCGCGCTCTTGCTCGGGGCGGTGCCGCCGCCTACGAGCAGAAAAGAGAAGTACTGCATTATGACACTAACGCGCACCGACAGTGAACGCTTCGGTGGTCTCAGCACTACGACGCCTCGATGCCAGCATTCGAAGGGACGCTGGCATCAAGAAGCACTACCAACGCCACCTAGGTGGCGTTCACCGTACTCAGCACAGCGGAGCGTGGCCTCCGCAATTAGCTCTGAAAATGTTTCTGAAGTTGATCGCGGAGGCTGCAATTACGACGCGCTGTACGCGCTGATTTGACTCGGTGACGATTCAGTTACGTGCTTTGTCTTGCGCGTTGTATTAGTGTGTCAGTTACGTGCTTCGTCTTTCGCGTTGTGCTAGCGTGTGCAGCGTAGTGCAGCTTCCATATGCACGACGGTTGCTCATGGTCATCGACGTTGGTAGTCGTGATGGAGGAGACGTGCCACCAGGCGTCAGCGTGGGTGCATCAACGCCTAAGGGCGCTTTAGCCACAAAACACCAATAGACATTATATATCAATGTGCAATAAACATTACACTACTTCTGTGAAGACACGTTTCACTTTCGTGTTCTATACCGATTCCTATATAAGAGGGATCAACCACATTTTTTTAAGTATTCGCCAAGCGACAAGCGTTTACCCGGATGTTCCACTGCGCAGCCAAAGGAAGTTTTCCAGTAAAGTGGAAAACAAACGAAAGGACCGTCCTTCCAAGGTTGCGGAGAAGACCGAGCTCACTCGCTCTCTTAAGCCTGCCCCGAACGACAAACCGCGATGCCTCGTAAACACGGCTGCGAAACAGACGCATTTGTATGCGCAAACGGAGAATAAGAAAAGGCAAGGCAAAGTGACGTAATGACCGGGTCGGGAATGCGTCTCGTCGTCAACCCGGACCGGCTGCAGACAATGGGGAGCAGAGTTGCCAGCACCTCGGCAAACAATGAATGAAACGACCGGCGAACTATGAAAAAGAAAGAAAGACAACTAAGCCTGACAGTGTAGGAGTAGGCGAGAGGGCATGCGTAACGCCGGTTATTTGCCTGCTCCTTGGAAAGGAAGCGCGTAAGTTTGACGCAATAAAAGCGTCAACGTAGCCGTATGACTGCTGAGTCGAAGGTAAAACTCGCGACGTAGGAAGTCGGATGCAGAGCAAGGAAGTCTTGGGCAAACGCAATGAGAAATTTTCGGGTGTTATAGTTTTTTCTTTTTCTTTTGCAATATTAACAAATGCATTTACAGGACCGTGTCTAACTGGCCATTTCGTCACATTGGAGCTGCGGGAATTTACGGATATTAGCACTAGCTCACTAGGTGAAATTGTCTAGGGGTGTGTGAATAGTGATTTTTGAGACCGAACCGAATACGAATCGAATAGTGCTAGAAGCGAATTGAATCGAATCGAAAATCGAATAGCTTTTCGAATAGTTTTAGAATAATGAATAGCCGCTGTCAAAATTACTACAATACGATGTTCACATTCCAGTTAATTTTCTTAATTAAGGTTAGCAAGTTTATGCCATTACATAGTACGCTATGATGCGTTGTTTATTAAAAGCACAAATGGAGCATAAGGAGCAAACAAGTAGTTTCTTCGCATGCACAGAGCTCGTGAGAGAGTGCGAATGATTGCTCTACAGACTATAAAGTATGGCTACCTAAGTGACCTATAGCCTGCTCCACTACGCAAGTTCTTATGATTTATATAAGTCTATAGTATGCCCGTAGGGGCGAAAATTTACCGTACACTTGCTCCAATTTTATGTTTATTTGGGCGTAGTTGACGTTTAGAAATATTCTAAAAGTATTAGAAAAATATTCGCATTTGCGAATAGTCACTATTCGATTCCTCATTCGAAAGTTTCGAATATTCGCACGCCCATAAAATTTTCTTTTATTATTGTACCGATTAAAAAAAAAAAACATGTGGGCAGTTTGCACTAGTGGTGCAAGACTGGGTCACAGCAGAGCTAGTTCCGGCTTGGCACCTCCCGTGAATTTGCGAGCTCAGCGTTGGAAGCTCTGGGTGACGAGCAAGCCCGGAACCGATTCCCGGCGGCGCCGAGCATTCAGTCGGCAGCGTTTGTCTCTGGCTCGGCGACGGCGTTTGTCGGCGGCGGCCTCGGCGCAATGGGAAGGATCGGCTCTCCTTCGTCGATCGTAGTCCTGCCGAGTCGTGCGCCGAGCTTCTTCCTCGGGAGTCTTGCCTTTCTTCGGTCGCCCCATGGTAGCTGTGCACGCGTGTTCACTACACGAGAGAGGCGACATGTCTGTCGTCGGCGCACCGGTTGCTCAGAGCTTTCTAGCATATCAGTGACGTCACGGCTAAGCGAACACTTGCTTCTGCTCGGCTGGGGAGAGGGAAGGCGAAACTTGCCGCGGCGAGACTCCGCCCTACGCACGTGTGTGATGCGAAGAGGTTGCGTAGCTCGGCGACGCACAGCTGGGTCGAGTTTTCTGTCGGCACGAAACGGACTTGCGAAAAGCTGCATAACATTAAGTGGCACCGGCTTGTTGTTATCACAGATGGGTAAAAAGAGATATTATGTAGCACGTGGAAAAGAAAGCCCAATGTGACGAAGTGCCCAGAGACGCTTCAATGGCGATCACGAAATGGCATTGAAAATATGGAAGCACGTGTATACCACGTCTCTTGCATCGTCCACAACAAGGACGACAACCCCCTGCACGTGCTCTCGTGGCGTGTAGAAATAAAAATAAAGAAGACAAATACCTACGAATAAGCAAGCGCTTGGCTCAAGCAGCCTACAGAAGGGCAACAGACCATGTCGGCAAGGCAGACGGAGCTGAGAAGCGGAGCAAGGAAGAGGCGTTGGCTTGGGTCGGACGTCAACTTCCAGAAGGCCAGTAGCTGTTGGAGGGACCCGGTCGAGCGCCAACGCACGAGGACACACCTCTAGACGACACGTCTTCCGCTCCCATCAACCAGCCGATGAACAAGAGCCTGCGAGATGTTCGCTTGCCGTCTCCTCTCGTGCAATTCATCGAGGGATGCACCACGCCAGCTTTGTGGGACGCCAGCCAAACTGTGAGCGCGCTGTGTTAGTCGGTCCGAACGCTTTGTAGGGACGCTTGGATAGATGTCTCGCTGCCCCCCCATGCCTTGTGTCAGTGTATTTGCACTTTTTATGTTTGAATATGCGTTTGTGCGCTGTGATTGTTGCCATTCCTTCCTTTCTGCCCTCGGAGGCTTACGCCTCGGAGGGCAGCTAATAAGCCTGCTCCAATAAGCCTGCTCCAATAAGCCTGCTGCAATAAGCCTGCTCCAATAAGCCTGCTCCAATAAGCCTCCACCCATAAGCCTTCTCCCCGAACCACATCGTAACACTCAAGTACACAGATACATGGGTAGTTCAGCACACGAATAGACAAACGCATAGATACAGTGTGAAACTCGCGGTTGCACAGCTGCGCAACGATATAACATAAACACCACGTTCACGCACAAAGGTGGACATACCGTAATTTACGGGCACAGAGTGGGTACAGCATAAACGCGAAAAGGTACCATGACACAATTAAGTTTTATTGCGATAGCAATTATATGGACACTTCAACCGGATTTCTGCCGTCGGCGTCACCGTCGTCGTCGCCGTCGCCGTCGTCGTCGCCGTCGCCGTGAGGTTCCGTATAGATAAAATCTTCGTCGCGCGCCGTATGCCCCAGCGGAAGCGTGCGGGTACGCGCGCTATCACGGAGAGCGAACGCACTCAATCTCCCACGCGCAAGCAAGGAAGCGGAAAGCCAGCGCTGGAGGGAGCAGGGGGGGGGGGGGCACTTCTCTGCCAACAACCGCGCTCGTCGCTCGCCGCACCGTCTCTTATCTCCACACGGCTCTGACCTTTATGCACTGTGCATTCGCCGCTCAGTTTCTGTTGAAGCGATAGACCACACGTACCTTCGCCTGCTGCAGCGTATGGGCTTGCTGCCAGCGTTTTGACAGTCGTTGTCTGCAGTCATTCAGTGTGATCTATTCATGTTTGTTTGTGCGCGCTCACACCACGCTTGTTCATTCAGTTAGTAATAGTCGGGCCACATTTTCCAACGCACGCTACACATGTAATGCTGCCCGGATCGGCAGTGCAGCGCTACAGGTGTGTCCCTTCGCACGCGCTGCCCACGGGAAGCGCTTCTCATCAACACCACCGTTTCACACGCGCCTTCTCGTGGTCATCGAGTCTCTCTTCATGTCGGTCTACTTACGCCGCAGCACACCTGCTTACTTAAAGATCATGTTTACTACAATTGATATTGCTACCAAAGCCGCTCACCTTACATCGTATGACATTGCTGTGTTGCTATCGCATTCATTGCTTCGCCCTTAGGGCGAAACTGTGACATTTTTTTTTTATTACTAAGCCTCTCTTTCTCTCAAGTTAATGCACATCACCCATAGGCTAGGAAACTATATACACATAATAAATTAAGCAACATTCCTGTGTATAGCAAAACATGTATGATAATATATAACACTGCGCCCAAGCACGGTGATATACACAGCAACCTTCATATATCCTACTATTTTCGAAAACAACTCCAAGTGGCGATGCGCTTGTATACCGACATTTTTCAAAGAGGGACACCACCATTTCAAAACAAAAAAGAACTCATAACAATGAGGCGCATGACGATGACAGCTGTCAGTGGAACAGTGTTAAAGCGCGAAATTGTCGGGCGCCTCAAACGCTGGAGCGCATATCTTGCGTCTGTCGATCCACTTATGTGCACGAGACGGCAGAAGTCACTTGTACGCTTCCTGGGAAGCATCGGCAGGCTACTGATCTCCGGTCCTGCTATTCTGGGCCCACATCCTGACGCTATATACAATTGCAGAACAGGCAACGAGAGAGTCGTCTTAGAACTCCAACATGACGCGGAAGAGCGAGACACGTGCCTCGAATTAGGAGGGTCACTGCGTAACGCACATCTGGATTCGCATCCTTTATTGCTCTTGCTGCCACGACAACTGATCACTCTCCTCTTGCTCCCCTTTCAGATTTCTCAGTGCAGCTACATCACTCCAGGTGGACCGTACGTCTCTGTCTTGCTTGTAATCAAATCGCCATCCATATCTTTCCTAAAACTTTTCTTTCATTCTTTATCAACTACGGCTCGAAGGTTCCTTATTCTGGGACATTTAATGAGGGGCGGGTAACCAAAATGTACAGTTGCTGTATATGCTATCAAAGGTAGCATATACAGTTACTTATTAGTAAATGTTACACACAGTACTATACCGTACATGATATATATATATATATATATATATATATATATATATATATATACTATTTACAGTAACATATACCTTTGGTACCTTTGGGTAGCATATACAGTAACTCTACCACAAAATGGCGAGTATGAGTTGAAGGGTTAACATCTTCAAGCATTGAAGCAGCAGTTGTCGGTGCTGAGAGCGATGCAGTTGGGCAAGGTCATTTCGGGTCACGCCAAATGCGTAAAAAGAGAGAGAAAGAAAGTAATAAAGAAAAAAGAAAGAAAAACAGAAAGAAAGGACTGCTGACATGATAAAGTGCGTGTACGTGTTTTTTTATAGTGGTGCCACAGTTTACGGGTGGCCAGTGTGCGAAGTACCCCAGACATGAGTGATGAGTGCGTTGCCTGGCGGCAAAGAAAAGAAAAAGAATAATGGTAAATAAGTTATGGTAAACACACATAAACCAGAGATTATACGATGAGAAACCAAGGACGGTAGGCAAAGCTGCTGGGATTTTATTGCTGTATAGCGTTGAAGTGATAAGAGCATTCACAGAGGACTAACCTAAGCGGCGTGATTCTGAATTGGTTTCATAGTTTTGTTTACGTTCTACATTCATAGTACTACGAAATAAACTATGGAGTGAGCTACGGCATAAGACGACCCTAAGGTTATTTATTGCCACTTAACGTGGTCGAGTACCGTGAAGGCGCAAGCAGGCGCGCGTCGCGTCATGCGCCCACCTGCTGCACCGGAGTTGTTTTAAATGCAACAATGACAGGGGTATTAAGGGGGTGGAGGGGAATCCTCTGCCACGAGGACATCTCAAGTCCCTCCCAAGAGCTGACCGAGCCCTAGGCTGCTTTGTTTTGATGATCTGAAAAGAACCGCCGTATTCATTGGCAATCGCAAAAAAGCTACAACTCTTTGACAACCCCATGCTCACGCGCTCACGTTAGTCGTCTTTCCCTGCTCTGTTAGTATATTTCATGGAGAGAAAGCTCTTTATTTAAAAACAGAAAGGCTTTTCAGGTGTTAAAGTATTCCTTACCTGCTACACTGCAAGGGAGGGGGAAAGGGCAGAGAAAAGTTTTAGAAGAAGGACGGCCGCAGAACCAGGAAAAAAAAAAAAGGATCAAGACAAGAAAATAAAAATAAAGTACAACTCGATGTCTTCAAAGATTAACATTTCAGTGAGGCTTGTCATCTTGATTTATTTACCGGCTTTTTGTATGGTCACTGTACATTATGGGCGAATGACAGCTAGAGTTTTGAAAGGAAGCTGAGTGATTCAAGGCAGTCAAACAAGAAATCGAGTGCTTGACATTATCTACATATTGAGCATGACAATGTGCGCTCATTGTCGAGGTATAGTAGGACACATATCCGTGAACGCCAGCACTCTGTAGGGTTGAGTGAGGCGACTTCCTTGAGAGGGCCGGTCGAGGAATTACGACTTGTCGCGAGTTGACAGCAGATGACTTTGCTAGCATGACAACAGCGCGAAGAAGAGACTCACAGAACGTTGCGTCTAACCGTAGATACACATATTTTTTTCCACATGCTATACCTTAGCATTCGAAGAATTGTGCACGAGCACGCAAGATAGCCATTACACGAGTTGGCCTTGCAAATTCCGGAATTCCGGGGGATTCAGTACTATACGGAACTTTCACTCGCGGTCGTAATCCCGAGACTTGCGAAATAACAATTAAAACGCTAAGCTTTTAAACGAGGCCTGAGAGTCACGCTAGCCCGCGAGACATCAGTTTTTTACCAGAGTTGTCACTCTGGTAAAAAAGCTGGATGACTTCACCATACTGCAAACTGCCATCTCAAAAACAGAAAGCGCAGACAGGATTGCTCAAACGCATGAAATCGACGTTTACACCCATGCACGAAGGATTTTGCCCCAACGCCTTCCTTTTTCTTTAAGCACTGCTGGTAAGCATAGCAATTAAAAAAGCGTTGTTTAGAAGAAAGCAAAAGTCGGATGAATAGTTTTTAATCTTACCTGACGCAACGCGCTGGTACGAAAGTGGAATTAAACATGAATATAGGGGGTGCGTGTTTAAATGAGACACGTACGACCGCGGAGGCGTCGTAGAGCTCATGAAGTCAGGCGCGGTACGAACAAATGAAGACATTTGCAACCGGCGCTCTCTTTGTAGCTCTTGGATGCATAGCGAGCAAGGACAGTGGTTCGTGCGCCATGAGCGACAATGGGAGGCCTCCGAAAAGCGCAACAGGAGGCAAGAATTAGAGAGGAGATAGCAGAGCAACGATCCCGTAGAATGTGCCCGCTCGTTGTTCCTCGTGGGGTTATTGTGAATGACGTCACTTTGACGTCACTTCGCTGGAAAATGCGAGCCTTAGCTATAGAAAGGCTGGCGGTTGAGTAACAGAGGGGAGCGAGGACACGGGGTGAGAAGCGGGCGAGCGAGGCCGGCGTCATGGTCGAACTAGAGGACAAGATGTTACCCATCACTGCAAGAACCACAGACAGCATCGCCGTTGTAGAGATCTTTGAGAAGCGGTGGCGCTCACACAATTCGGGAGATTGCCATGGCCAGGAACCGGGAAGCCCAAATGAAATAAGAAATGTAAAAGTGAAACAAGAGTTGAGAATAGGTAGGTTAGAATTAAAGGACGCTGTTAAGGCGCTGCCTACTACTTTTGTCTTCTTTGTCTTCAGTATAATTCTTCTTTGTGGCTGTCGGCTACAGCAGTAGGCTTTCCTACAGCGTTTTGTGTTACCTCGAGGCATAGGCCGGTAAAATAAACGGAATTCATCCAATCTGACTCACAAAAAGTACTATTATTATTAATTTTACTTACGGCCTTACTCGGACTAGGACTCACCAATTTTCTACTCAGTCGGGCTCACTTGGACTCACACTTACACGCCTCTAGTGACTTCTTGAACATTACGATGTTTATTCAGACGCGACGACAGGCTTTCAACAAGGCCGTTCGTCGGTCGACAACGTCATCGATCTTGTGTGTTGGATTCACCAGCAGAGTAATCCAAACGCCTTTCCATAGGAGCCATTTTTAGATTTGAAGGGCGCTTATGACATTTCCCATGAAGCCATACTCGACGCGCTCGTGGCTGCTGACGTGGGGAGGCCGCACTTTTCGGTGGATTGAGAGCTACCGGACCCGAAGAAGCTTCTTTGTATTCACCGAGGATGCCAAACTACCGACCACAACATGAGCCGTGGAGTTCTACAAGGTGGCGTTTTGAAATGAATTTTGTTCAACATAACTCTGCTCGGGCTAGCAGAATCACTGCCGCAGTCGATCATTCTGTTAAATCACGCAAATTACATTTGCATCTGGGCTTCAGGAGCAACTCACCCGCAGGTTCACGCAAGATTACAAAAGGCAGCAACACTGACGTCTGCCTATCTTCCGAGACAATTGAGGCCTCAGCGTATCAACAGAAAAATAGTAAATCGATGATTGGATATCCGGTACCGAATAATGGCCAGCCTATCTTGAACAATAGAGCCCATCGATTTTTGCGGATCATTATCGACCGCGAGATCTCCTGGCGGCCCTATGTGATCTACCTAAGGAAGGGACTCGTCTCGATGAGTCCCCTTTTCAAAGTAATCGCTGGAGTAATCGCTATGCTCCAATTGTACAAAGCGCTTTTCATGGTTTCTTGCGTTACAGCTCTAAGGTGCTATCGAGCACACGGTAGAGAAATCACAGAGTGCTCGAGAGCATGCAAACCCAGGAGCTTAAAGCCGCCGAAACAGTTGCCATTGCCAGGCATCATCCCATTAGTACGTATATCGCCACTGACACGATTAGAACTCATCTTCTTCACATTTCCCGTATCCAGTCCCAACGCCTTGCTTCTATTTTGACAAGTAGAATAGAGGCAACATTATCGAGCGTTGTAGCCTCCTACTATCCCTCTTTTCCACTCAATTTCCCGCCTGCAGCAGGATCCCCGGGTGCATTGTGGTGTCTCCAGCAACCACAAGCGGGCCTCTTCATTCCAGGAATTGGAAATAAGTCTGACTTGCCATCTTGGGCCCTGAAGCAAGCCACTCTGCATCTACTGCACGATTCCTACTTCAATCGAGTTCACATTTATACAGATGGCCCTTCATCTCTAACGAGCGCTACTGGTGCGGTGGGTATCCCGTTGGCGTCAATCTGCAATAATTTCAAGACCAGACATGTCACAACATCGACACGGTCTGAACTCGTCGCCCTCCGAAGCAGAGTGCTTTATATACATCAACAGTCACCAAATCACTGAGCTATATTTTGTGATTCAAATACAGCTCTGCAATTTCTCTTGTCAGGTTTGCATCGCGGCACACATGAACAATTGGTGGCAGAGATACGATTACACTACCATCAAACGGCGGACAGAGGCCACGACACTGTATTTCAGTGGCAACCTGGGCACTGCAACATCAGTTGCAATCAATGTGCCGACAAAGCTGCTCGCGCGTGAGGTACATGGTGATAGGAAAGCTCCTCGATACCATTGTTGATAACAGATGCAGCGCGGCACCTCAGTGGTCTTGCCCCTATTAATACTCTATTAAAATGGAATACACCGGAATTCACCAGCCAGCGCTTATATTCAATGGACTCACATATGAGATAACAACTTTTACCTGGTTTTAAGCGAAGGGAAGAAACGTTACTGCGCCGCCTGCGAATAGGAGTTTCTGTCACAAACGCCTACTGGTTCCTATTTGGAATGGTGGGCAGTGCCAACGACAAGGAATGTGGTGCAGAAGAAGCCATAAAACATCTGCTGTGTGGCTGCCCAACATAGAATGATAGGAGTGCCCTTCAGACAGCTTTAGGGCACTTAGATTACAGACTTTTTACAGAAGAGACGATCTTGGGACCGTGGCCTTGTGCGTCTGCGATGCGCAAAGCCACAGAAGCGCTGCTTCTATCCTTGAAATGCACCGGCCTGTATGACAGCTTGTGATGGGCTCAACAATGAACCAATGAACGCTTAATTGTGCGTGCACATGTGCAAAGTGTGACCTTCTCTCCTCCTCCTCATATTTTCCTCCCCTTCACTCTTTCCCTTCCACAGTATAGGGTAGCCTACCGGGCTCAGACTGGTTAACATTCGTGCCTTTCCCTTTTGATGCCTCTCTTTCTATTGCCGACCTACGCCTCCAAGCATATATAGCTGTTAGATGGATGGCTGGACTGTACTTCATCCAGCTTTTGTGGCTTCGGTAGCGGGTATAATCAACATATTTATTTAATTATTTGTTTATTTATACATACTGCAGTTCTAAAGGGCTATTGCAAGAGTGGGCACAAGGTAAAAAAGAAGAAAGGTTCTGTAAAAAAAGTGCACCTAATAATTGATGCTAGGCCGACAAGAGTCACAAATACTATGTAAAGAAAAGCAAAAATGGAAGCATGCGACTATGTAATAACCAGTTCTGCAAGGAAGTATGTTTTAATAAACGTCGTTCTACCGGGAACATTTTTGCTCCTTCGTCACGGCTGATGGAAACGTAACACTTCTAAACTATAATTATTTCTTGGCTGATGACAAAAATTAAATTATGAGGTTTTGCGTGCCAAAACCACGATCTGGTTATGAAAAACGCCGTAGTGGAGGACTCCGGAATAATTTAGACCACCTGGGGTTCTTTAACGTGCACCTAAATCTAAGTATACACGAGTGCTTTCGCATTTCACCCCCATCGAAATGCGGCCGGCGTGACCTGGATTTGATCCCGCAACTTGGCTGATGGTCGCGTAACCAATGAAGAACAAAGCTAACTATACATGGCCACTTCTTTGAGCATCACACCGAAAAAAAAAAAGAGAAACGTTAATAGCACTTCCGACCAGCCCCTTTCGTCAGTCAGACTTGACATTTCTAGCCATTTTTCAGGCGATCGATATAAGCGACGACGCAAAACCAAGTAGTTTCATTTTGCCGCCCCCTGAGAGTGCGTCCTTCAATTCACACGCAAGGACTAACCCGAATGAGCTCGGAGTTTGAAACGGAGTTTTCGGAATTGGTATGACTGAAGAACTATACATGGGCCTCCACGGGTTGACATAATCGAGGCCGCGGTGTTAGTAAAGAGCTTCCTACGTCACCGCTGGCAAGCGTGCACTCGCCAGCTGATTGCACTTAATTCCACGTGCGTGTGCCGGGGTCTCGAATGGCGAGGAGGTAAGACAAACAAGAGACGCGCGTTGCTCTGTTTGCCAAGAGGTGACAACGCAAACGACCACGGCCGAATGTCGCCAGGCAGGCAGCCATGCCCCGGGAGCCAGGTCGCGGCATGGCTGCCCGCTCTTGAGCGGAAGTGTGGAAATCTGTGACACCAGCACGCTCGAGGAGGATCGAGCGTGGGTTAGGTGGCAGTGAACCAATGTTGCAAAAACAGAGCCCCACAGGCGGACCCGCACTTGACGTCGACGCTGAGCGTGCGGATTCTGACGCTGGCTTGTGAAATAAACGGTACGTGTGCAACTGCACGCGGAAAGTGTACATTCTAATGCCTATATACGAAATACCGCTTGCGTACACTCACTTGATTGCAAGCTGTATGCGGCTTTCTTTTTGTCCGCGTTTTTCGTCATTAAACAAATGTTGGCACAATAGAGAGGAGTTGTTGAGGGAGGCTCGGCTAAAAAAAAAAAAGAAGAAGAAAAAGCATAAAAAACACGATGCGGATACGCGCTGAACATGAAATTCAAAATTCGTCATTAACAGTTGCAGGAAACCTTAAAACTATAGTCGCAACAAGTTTCAGCTGAACTACTTGATGCGCGTGCTCATCGCTCGCGATCCTGTCGGTACAGTTGCCGTCACTTTCTTCAAATGTATATCAGAAGCCTTTTATCGTGCTCTAAGGTACAATTTAGTTGCATGAGGGCCCTTTATCGTATTCATTTACACTGAAATGGGCCAAGCAACGAGATGGGAACCGGATGCCGAAATGTCAATGGCAACAACTAACTGTAGAGCGCTAAACCTGATGTCTCCAAGATTGGCGGCGCTGCAGTTGGTGTAAGTGTAGGATGTTTAATAGGCAATTCTCAAAGCTCAACGCGCCTGTGATGCGTGAAACGACAACGACAAACTCGCCGGTTTCCAGTTGGGCCCAGGATCCTTTAATAATGACACGGCAGACGGGAGCTTGCTACACGAAACACAGACTTTAACAGACACGCTAGCACGATACAGACTATTTACATACAGACGATTTACATGGACGTGGACTAGAGTCCGCGAATCGTTTGTCCTATATAAGTATGTGCCTAGCCCTCATGCGTCACCACTCGCCCTAGTGCCTCGTCGTTGCGGTGCCCGTGACGGTGGTTGTGACGGTGGAGCGTCGTTGTGGCTAGGTCGCTGCTGTCGCGCCGCACCTTGTCGCGACGTGGCAGCAGGAAGAAAACAGGAGGCCGGTAGAATAAAGGCCACTGCTGTAGCTGGCCAGTAACGCCTGGCCTGTCACGCCTCGGCCGCTATAACATCGGGCTCGGTCGGCGGACAGGTAGCTCAGGCGCCCCGGTGGCCAGCAGGAAGCACTGCACCAGGCCGCTGTCACAGCAGGCCGCTGGTACACAAGAGAGCAGAGCCACGGGCGGGATCCACGACCAGGTCCGCACGGTGGCAGGACGCCCGGTCGCCAGTCCTCGGGCTCGCTCAGCAGGCTGGTAGCTGGTAGCTCAGGCGTCCCGGTCCAAGCAGGAAGCACTGCACCAGGCCGCTATCACAGCAGGCCGCTGGCGCGCAGGAAGGCCCAGCCACGAACTGGATCCTCGACCAGGTCCGCACGGTAGCTGGACACCCGGTCACCGGTACCAGAGCCTGGAGCCGCCGTTTTTGCGAGCTTGCGTTCGAGGCTGCCGCTCGCTCTCACGCTCTGCGTGCTCTCGTACCACTTCTTTGTTCATGGCACGTGGTCATCATCCATTATCACCATCATCAATCCTCTTCTTGGTGCTGCCATACAATCATCATTCCAAGCTGGTCTTCTCTCCACCGCACGCCACTATCCACATCATCACAAGGGCCCCCCACTTAAGATAGTTGCCCGCAACTATTCTAAACAACATAGGAGGAGGGTGCGCATGAGTGCAGGCACGTGCGATCGTTCAAGAAAAGTTCGTGGTCCACAAACAATTTACGAGCACACACTGATCACAAAACACGTTGAGACGTCGGAACACAGGCCAAAGTTCTCACGAAAGAAATGGAAAGTTCTACCACAATCCAAAGTTCTAATAAAAAACTGAAGTAGTGTGCGCGGCAATCACGATGGCACAAAATAATAGTGTCCAAGAAACACGAAAAACCATTCACATCTTTGTCAGAGTCCAGAGTAGAGCATGCCGGTGCAGGTATACTGAATTATGTTACCCGCTCCCAAATTAACCGAACCGCGGATGTCTCAATCCTACTTATCGGTCTTTCATGTGGTAACCGCGCACGCCAAGCAACACCAGATGTGCTGCGTCGTGTGAGGTCAGCCACTCTTACGCGCCTGGTGTAAGCTTGCACAAAGCGATTGTCTGATATCCCTAATCTTGTTGGGATCTTAGAATCGAAATCAGCTGTTGAATTCCACGAATCAACTTTTTCATGATTCAGTGGAAGATTCCGAACATCTGTCTGCTCGTCTCCGTTCACATTTGAAGGTGAGGGACTACGCGCTTGATTATTACCTACAGGCGATTCATTGATAGACCTTCGGTTCACCTCACATGTTGAATTTATCATAAGCTGTTGAGATAGGCTGCTCACGCTTACATCAAGTACCACTGGGGTCATTGACTGGATAGTAGGCATTTCCTGTGAACTCATGGATGAGTCCACTCTCCTAGATTGAGAAAGATTAGCTGGGTGACTTTGCTGGCAATCTCTATCGCTGGTTATACCAGAGTACAAATTTGCGTCTTGTTTTGTGTCATGGAGGACGGGGCTCACATGAACTTTCGTTTGCGGAGCAGCCTCCTCGATTGAAGTGCATGGTTCCAACAAACAACCAATACCTAAAGACTGCATTGATAGTGAGTCACAATTCCATTCTTGCCATTTATCTTTGTGGCTTAGGGCAGTCCTTTCGTTAGCTTTGTCAACGTTGCGAGCTTCGTGATCATGCAAAACATGCAATGTTTGCTCACGCGACAAGCACCCTTGAGCCTCCTCGTCGCCCGTTTCAAAACCCAAAGATTTGGTTGCGGGAGGCGGTGAAGACAAGGCATTAACCTCACTTATATCTTCCACATCGGAAGGAGTCATGCTGCCGAAATTCGTAGCGCTTGTGAGCTCTTCACGAGCTGCGATCTGCAATTTGAGAACGCATAGCTCTTCTTCATGACGCTCTCGCTCAGCTTGAAGCTGCACTGCATGGCGAGCTTTTTCCATTTCTCTTTCAGCAGCACGCCTCTCGCACTCCAATGACCGCTGATGTTCCACCCAGTCTCTCAACTCCACTTTCTCTAGTCCCATGCTCTCGCCTAGCTCGATTAGTTCTTTTAGATGCATTGCCTTTCTGTCCTTGTTTGCAAGCTTACAACCTGCCTCGTCCTCTCCAGTGGCTACGCATTCGAAACTCTGGAGATTCGCGTGGAGGTCGTCACGTCGTTCGTCGAACAGTGGCAGTAACTTGTGGGGGTTGAAGCAGGGTAGCTTTGGTGACGATACGGGCGCGGCTGGGGCGGATATCTCGCTCTGCGCTCCTTGTTGAAGCTTGAGCTTCAGCTGCAAGATTTGTCGCTGCCTTTCGTCGGCTAACCGCTGACTTTCTGCTGCTACTTTGGCTGCCTCTAGCTCAGCTGCTCGTTCGTCCCTCTGCCTAGCCTGTTCTTTTTCAACCCACTCGCGAAGTTCAGCGCAAGTCAAGCCTAACTGTGCTGCAGTGGCGGCTAACTTGTCTAAATCCATATCGGATGTCTAGTGCTGCGTGTATACACCCGAATGCCGGTCTCCGCGTTTGGGATGTTACTGGCGGATCCTGGCAGGCTCGCCAGATTGTGATGGGGAAAACACAAACTCGCCGGTTTCCAATTGGACCCAGGATCCTTTAATAATGACACGGCAGACGGGAGCTTGCTACACGAAACACAGACTTTAACAGACACGCTAGCACGATACAGACTATTTACATACAGACGATTTACATGGACGTGGACTAGAGTCCGCGAATCGTTTGTCCTATATAAGTATGTGCCTAGCCCTCATGCGTCACCACTCGCCCTAGTGCCTCGTCGTTGCGGTGCCCGTGACGGTGGTTGTGACGGTGGAGCGTCGTTGTGGCTAGGTCGCTGCTGTCGCGCCGCACCTTGTCGCGACGTGGCAGCAGGAAGAAAACAGGAGGCCGGTAGAATAAAGGCCACTGCTGTAGCTGGCCAGTAACGCCTGGCCTGTCACGCCTCGGCCGCTATAACATCGGGCTCGGTCGGCGGACAGGTAGCTCAGGCGCCCCGGTGGCCAGCAGGAAGCACTGCACCAGGCCGCTGTCACAGCAGGCCGCTGGTACACAAGAGAGCAGAGCCACGGGCGGGATCCACGACCAGGTCCGCACGGTGGCAGGACGCCCGGTCGCCAGTCCTCGGGCTCGCTCAGCAGGCTGGTAGCTGGTAGCTCAGGCGTCCCGGTCCAAGCAGGAAGCACTGCACCAGGCCGCTATCACAGCAGGCCGCTGGCGCGCAGGAAGGCCCAGCCACGAACTGGATCCTCGACCAGGTCCGCACGGTAGCTGGACACCCGGTCACCGGTACCAGAGCCTGGAGCCGCCGTTTTTGCGAGCTTGCGTTCGAGGCTGCCGCTCGCTCTCACGCTCTGCGTGCTCTCGTGCCACTTCTTTGTTCATGGCACGTGGTCATCATCCATTATCACCATCATCAATCCTCTTCTTGGTGCTGCCATACAATCATCATTCCAAGCTGGTCTTCTCTCCACCGCACGCCACTATCCACATCATCACAGCGCCCTATAAAAATTAAATATGAAAATAGTAGAAACTTGCAGCATTTACTCGAAACGTCTAATTTACAAGAGACAAGTGCAGAGTCAGTGTACGTACGCGTCAGCTCCTTTTTTTATTGCGATAGCAATTATATGGACACTCAAAAGCAGATTTCTGCCGTCGGCGTCGCCGTCGCCGTCGCCGTAGCCGTCGCCGTCGCCGTGAGGTTCCGTATGACGTCAATGGAGATGGAATCGGCGCCGCGCGCCGAACGCTGTATGTGCGAGTGAAAGAGTGCGAGAGGCGCGCGCTTTTACGAGGAATGAACGCACGGCGGAGAACAAACGCGCGTTCTGCGCCGTGCTCCCTTAAGGGCTGCAGAAGTAGGCGTCTCTTTCCTCCTTTACAATCACCATATATGTAGAGCAAACGCACCTTCTTCCGACGCGCGAGAGGCCGAGGGGGGGGGGGGGGGAAGGGAGGCGACGTTTAGCTGCGGCACCAAGTGCCTATATATATCAGAGGCTCCGGCAACAGTCACCAACGCCGCACGCATTTTGAGCGAACGCGGACTAAACGCCGACGGCGTCGACAACAGTTCTGCGTGTTGCCGGTGCTGCTGCATGTCCAAGTTTATACAGCTGATAAAGCTAATATCATTACTCCGTATAGCTCTCTACAAATTTGCTATCGCAATTGATGCTTCGCCTTTCAGGTGAAACTGCGACAACTTTTTTTCTTTTCTTCTTCGTCAGCAAGGATGTCATTCAGCGCAGACAAGCGTCCCCTTCGTTTACGAACACTTAGTTATAGTTTACACGGACTCTATAAGTATAGACACCACGGTAGGGTTGCGCAGTAAACCTCCGGCAATAGAGTGGTGTTGCCTTTTGCATTGACAGCTTGAAATGAAGGCGAAGTTTGTGACGGCGCTCGACTCTCAATGACTGAATGTGACTAGAACTGGAGCTGGCCACGCACAGTAAGTATACCCCTTACGTTGTGCGTTAAATTCGTATTCGATAAACTCGTATTCGTACTGTAAATTTTGTTCGTATTGTTCATAACCTATCGATGTATGAACATACTTCTGAGTACTTCCATCAGGATGGTATTTTGAATGTCAGTAGCCTATATAAACAGAAGTTATCCCAAAAAAAGTATTTCTGGAATTCAGAAGTCATCACGAGAACTTTTTTACAGCGAAGCTGTTAAGGGCTAGTTCCCCCAGGATCGTGTCCGCGTGTAGAAAAAGAACTATCATCATCAGCATTGGCTCCAGCGCCGTCATCTTCTTCCGCAGCTTGGCACTCCTCAGTTTGCGCTCGTGCTCGTGCTCGGCACGTGCTCGGGCCACTGCTCCCGCGTTCGTCGTCGTCGTCTGCTTCCACTGCTGGCTGCGTTGCCGCTAATCATTCCAGTGTAGAATTTCACTTCTCTTCTGTCGTCGTAATGAGGAGGCCGCGTTTACGGGGGTATGAGCCATTGCTTAAGGGGGTATGAGCCATTCATGACGAAGTGACGACGTGTCCTAACGTGTTTGAGCAACGCCGCTGCGAACGCGCTCGGGAAAGGGCTCGTCGTCGACGTGCGATTCTAGCATGAGGGCTTCCGAAGCCCAGGCGAAACGTCAGCGAAGAGCCGTGGACCCCGAGTTGAGGGAGCGCGATGTTGAGGTCAAACGGCAGTGAAGAGCCGCCGACCCCGAGTTGCGGGAGCGCGATGTTGAGGTCAAACGTCTGCGTCGTCTTGCCCTCCAGGAGCTCGACAACGGTGGTGCACGCCTCGGCAATGCTAGCGTCAACTTCCCCAGTGCGACGGCCAGGTTTCAACGCAAGTTTCTCAACCGGAACGTCCATGATAGACATTTTCGGTTAGGTGATGCCCAACGACGACACGCCCATTCTCATCGTGGGGGCAATATCCTCAACAGCAGACCCACCACAGTCACAGCTTCGCTGGCTTCCATCTTCACAGAAGTGGAAGGGTTCTGAATTTTTCCGTATATACCAATACCACAACTAATTGTACCTTAAGAGCTAGAAACTTTGTTAAGGTAAAAACCGGAACAAACTACGGCAATCAGCTATTACAGTGGCAGATGCCTAATTTACTTAATAACAGTGGAGCTTAATAACAGTCGATCGTGCGCCGTCGAGGATGGCGCCGTAACACAGGAGCAGAGCAGGATATATAGGTCACGTGACCCGGGAGGGCTCTTTTCCTCCCGGTCACCAGGAGGAGAGGAGCCGACCAATCGGATCGAGCGCCGGATAGGAGGAGGAGATGCGCCAGGGTATAATAGTAGGGGTTTGCACCGCGCGCTTTTCGCACGACGAGCGTCTGCCTCAGCGATCATAAGGCGGTGCTTGTAAAGGGGGGGAAAATACACCCGACGTGACACCTGCGAAAACCCAAGCAATGGGAGGGATTAAACCGGGAATAAAACCGTTTTCTGCCCTACCTTGATGTTCATGTCTCACTAATAAAATGCAGCCAGTTCCACGAAGTGAAATCTGTCGAAACAGCTGAGATGTGGTTGTTCCTTCGGTCTAAAATGACGACTACCACAGCGATAAAAATAAGCATACGCGACAATCGCAGAAACAGAACTACCACAGCTCCGCTGTTTCGACAGATTTCACTTCGTAGAACTGGCTGCATTTTTTGATGAGCCAGCTTTATTTGATATTATGGAACATCCTGCAGCTCTTTCAATATTCAGGAAAACATAGAAACTGTTTTTTGTCGACAATAAGATTCTTTTTTCTAATAGCTTTTTCTGCTGGTCGACAGATATGCAAATAATGTATGGCACGACTCTCCATTTTCATTCTGCTTTACCACTTTTGTCGAAAAAAGTACTGCTGCAATCTGGTTAGAAGAATACTCTATCTTTAATTTATTGTACTTTTATTTCTTTATTTGTAATATTTATATATATTGTGCTGTATTAAATAATTGTGTGTTGTATAATTGTCCCAGTCGTATATATATATATATATATATATATATATATATATATATATATATATATATATATATATATATATTGTGGGCATTTATTGTGCACTTCTTCATCATCTGTACATTATCATCATCAGCGCGGACTGTCGAAGGCTGTTCAGGCTGCTTGTGGACGCCGCCATTCTTCGCCGTGCCGTCTCTCGGGCTCAATAAAGGTCCGCCCTTACTGTGACGTCACAAGTGGTGGAGGTGCTTCTTGGTCCCCGTCCTCTACGCCCCTGGCCTACTCCCTGGAGCTTCGTTCGGGTCGCCGCTTGTGCCCACTGTCCGTCAGCATGTCGCAGGACGAATAGCCTGGCGCTTCTACCCTAACCATCCCGCCTCCACAAGCCCTACCTTCTGTGATCATCAGCGGTCAGCAGCGTGATCCCCATCTGTTCGCTGGTCTTCGCGGTGAAGATGCTGAGGACTGGCTGGATGATTACGAGCGCGTAAGCTCTGCTAATCGGTGGGATGATCCCTACAAGCTCCGCCATGTCTCGTTCTACCTGACCGGTGTGGCGAAGACCTGGTTTTTCAACCATGAGGTTGATTTCACCGATTGGACGAACTTCAAGCAGCAGCTACGGCAAGTTTTCGGCACGCTGGCGGTTCGCTCCGCCCTTGCTAAAAAAACTCTGGATGCTCACAAACAACACTCCGGCGAGTCCTACACATCGTACATCGAGGATGTGCTTGCACTCTGTCGCCGTGTCAATTTTGCCATGGCTGAGTCAGACAGGATACGCCACATTCTTAAAGGTATTGGGACTGTGGCCTTCAACGCGCTCGCCGTCAAGAACCCGGCTACCGTCGCTGATATCGTCTCGACGCGCCAGCGCCTCGACGAGCTCGAGTCCGTATGCTTGCAGCCGGACTTCAGCGAACACCGTTCTGCGGCAGACCCCGACTTGCGCATGATGATCCGGGCGATCCTACGCGAAGAACTGCATTCACTTGGCTTGTCATCTTCGTTGATGATTCCTGCTCAGCCTTCTGGTGCAGCATTGCGCGACGTCATCAGAGAGGAACTTGCGTCAATGACCTGCTCTGCGAATGTGGACCCTCCGGCCCCTCGCACCGTACCAACATACGCGCAAGTTGCTGCCGCGCCTCCAACTAGTGTACGTCCAACGTTGCCTCTACCCACATACACGCAGGTTGGTGTCGCTGCTCCGGCCAATGTCCCCTCATTACCACTTGAGCCGTCATCACCCCATCTGACCGCACTATCTCAAAGCGCACCGAGCGCCCCTTACTACCCGCCTTGGCGATCGTCTCGTCCTACCTGTTATTACTGTGGTTATCGCGGCCATATATCACGTTTTTGCCGCAAACGCCAACAAGACGAGCGTCGCGGGTACGACCTGTGTGAACGCGATGCGTATTCTGGTGGCGCCTCTTACCAAAGCCGTCGTTACGCTTCCCGTCCGCGCCGTTCCCCATCTCCGCCCGCAACGACCGAGACGCCGAATGGTTACCGTACAACCAGACGCCGATCACCTTCGCCCTTCCGCCGCTCCTCGTCAGCGCTTCGGCCTGCCTCTTTCAACTCTGACCGCCGCCCGGAAAACTAAGTAATGCAGTTTTCGGAGGAAAAACTGCATTCACCGACAGGACTACAATTCCTCCAGCGCGCCCTTGTAATATGATGTCCGTGTTTGTTGAAGGTGTGCACGTTGAAGCTTTGGTGGACACCGGTGCGACTTTATCTGTTATGCATTCCGATTTGTGTAGGCGTCTCAGGAAAGTTACGACGCCTTATGATGGACCCGCTCTTGTTGCAGCTCAAGGGAAAACAATCCGCCCTTCCGCGTTTTGTACAGTGCGTGTATCCATCGATGGTATCGTCCACTACATACAATTTGCTGTGATGTCGCCCTGCTCCCACCAGCTCATTTTAGGATGGGATTTCCTTGCCTCTGCTTCTGCTGCTATATGTTGTGGGCACGGCGTCGTCCATATGACCGACACCGACTATTCGCTCAGCGATGAACCGCACCAGCCACTTCGTCTACTCGCTGCAAAAGATACCGAGCTACCTCCAGGCTGTCAGCAAATTCTGACCATCACGTCCGACGCCATCGACCATGGCGATGTGTTAATGTTACCTTGTTCGCGTTGGCTCACAAAAGGGATAGCCATTGTTTCAGGCCTAGTTAGGTTTGATAATGGTTCTGCACTTCTCGAAGCAAGGAACACAACACCTGAGAAAATTCTACTTCTTAAAGGCACCACTTTGGCTTGCGTTGCTGATTCCGAGCCTTTCTCTGTCGTTCCCCTCAAGGCTGCTCCCTCTGAAATACCTCCTGCTGGACATTCTGCCTCTACCTCCGCTCTTGCTGCAGGGATGTGTACCCCATGCCTCGCATTGACGATGCCCTCGATTCCCTGCAAGGTGCCGAGTACTTCTCGAGTCTTGATCTGCGTTCAGGTTACTGGCAAATTCCGATGCACGAAGCCGACAAAGAAAAAACCGCGTTTGCAACCCCAGATGGTCTTTACGAGTTCAACGTGATGCCCTTCGGCCTCTGCAATGCTCCCGCAACTTTTGAGCGCATGATCGACACCGTTCTGCGTGGCCTGATGTGGAAGACCTGCTTGTGCTATCTGGATGATATCGTTATTTTCTCGTCGACATTTGCACAGTACCTGCAACGTCTCGACGAGGTTCTCACGTGCATAGCCAGTGCTGGTCTTCAGCTCAACACCAAAAAGTGTCATTTTGCAAGCAAGATGATCAAGGTCTTAGGTCATATTGTAAGCAAGGATGGTATTCGACCTGATCCTGACAAGATTTCGGTGGTGCTTCACTTTCCTCGTCCAGAAAGGACCAAGGACCTACGCAGTTTCCTTGGCATCGCTTCCTATTTTCGCCGATTTATTCGCGATTTCGCCTCTATAGCTGCACCTTTACACCACTTCGTTCTGGTGCTCGCTTCGTGTGGTCATCTGAATGTGAATCTGCCTTTGACCAGCTAAAGGGCGCCCTCACATCTGAACATGTCCTGTGTCATTTTGATGAGACTGCTCCCACACTCTTGCACACGGATGCTAGCGGCCATGGCATCGGTGCTGTGCTCCTCCAGCGAGACAACTCTTCGCGTGAGAGAGTCGTTGCGTATGCCAGCCGCGTGCTCACAGCTGCCGAGAAGAACTATACTATCACCGAGTAGGAGTGCCTCGCTGTCGTTTGGTCCGTCCAGAAATTTCGCCCTTATCTCCGCGGTCGCCATTTTGCCATCGTGACGGATCACCACGCCTTATGCTGGCTTTCCACACTCAAGAACTTGTCAGGGCGTCTTGGCCGCTGGATTCTTCGTCTCCAAGAATATGACTTTGAAATCATCTACAAGTCTGGTAAGAAGCACCAAGACGCAGACGCTCTTTCTCGCTGCCCGCTTCCTACAGCCGCACTCATCAATGGTTCCGCCACCGCCTCCAGTGACGCACTCACTGACGTCTCTTCTACGGCGGTTTTGTCCTTCGCCACTATTGATCATCTCACTTCGCACGACCATGACTCATTTTCGTCTCAACAACTCGCTGACTCGTACTGTCGCCGTATTATAGACCACCTTCGTGGAGCTACGCGCCCGCCTAACGCCCGGCTTCGTCGACAGCTGACACAATTTAAGCTTGAAAAATCCGTGCTGTACCGCCGTATCCACCATCCTGATGGACGACGCTGGTTGCCCGTGCTACCTCGTTGCCTTCGTGCGCGTGTCCTTCAGGCCTTTCATGACGATTTGACTGCTGGCCACCTTGGCATCCAGAAAACTTACGACTGCATAAGAAGTCGCTTCTACTGGCCTGGTCTGTCTACCAGTGTGGTGAGATACGTCGCTTCCTGCGCCATTTGTCAGCGTCGCAAACGTCCAACATCAGCTCCTGCCGGACAACTACTACCAGTCTCCTGTCCTGCGGAACCATTTGAGGTTGTTGGTATCGATCTATAAGGGCCACTTCCCATGACTCCCGCCGGTAGTCGATGGATAGTGACCACCGTCGACCACCTGACGCGCTATGCCGAAACAGCCTGTGTAAGTTCAACATCGGCTTCCGAAGTCGCTGCCTTCATTCTTAAATCCATCATCCTGCGCCATGGCGCCCCTCGTGTCCTTCTGAGCGACCGCGGAAAGACATTCCTTTCCCAACTAGTAGGCGAAGTGCTCAAAGCCTCTGGCACCACTCACAAGACTACATCAAGTTATCATCCTCAGACCAACGGCCTGACTGAGCGGTTTCATCGTACGCTCTCTGACATGATAGCCGCCTATATTCAACCCGATCACAGAAACTGGGACACAATTTTGCCATTCGTCCCCTTCGCGTATAACACCGCCGTTCAACGCACAACCGGTTACTCGCCATTCTACCTTGTTTATGGCCGTTCACCCAGTTCCTTTCTCGATGTTTCTTTCTTCTCTGCCCCTGCCAGACCATCTCGATCTTCCTGCGAAGAATATGTTTCCCGCCTCGTCCATTGTCGCCAGCATGCCCGCGTCAACACCGCAGCCAGACAGCGGGACCGCAAGGATCATTATGACGCATATCATCGCGTAGTATTCTACCAGCCTGGCGATGAAGTGCTGCTCTGGACACCAGTTCGCACTCCTGGGTTGTGCGAAAAGTTTCAGTGTCAGTTTATTGGCCCCTACACGGTCCTGGAAATGACTTCTCCAGTTAATTATCGAGTGACCCCTGTTGTTTCCTCAACTGACCACCGTTGCCGCTCTACCGAAGTGGTGCACGTTTCTCGTATGAAGCCCTTCACGCGGCGTTCCCCGTACCTTTAGGCAGCGGCCAGGATGGCCGCTTTCGTGCGAGGGAAATTAGTGTGGGCATTTATTGTGCACTTCTTCATCATCTGTACATTATCATCATCATGCGTGTGCCCCTCATCTTCATCGCGCGTGCGGGCGCATCATCATCAGCATGGACTGTCGAAGGCTGTTCAGGCTGCTTGTGGACGCCGCCCTTCTTCGCCGTGTCGTCTCTCGGGCTCAACAAAGGTCCGCCCTTACTGTGACGTCACAATATATATATATATATATATATATTTTTTTTTTCTTTTTATTTTTGTTTTTTGTACTGTTGTCTGCTGGGCTCGCACGTGGCGCCAGGAGCCTAGTCAGGCGCGTATAGTAGTCTCGCCTTTTGCTCCGGTGCCATGACAATCATGTCTGGTCGAAATTCGCAATAAACTTTGAACTTAAACTAAATAAACGATGCGCGTCGTGTAAATCATTATCCATAAGTGCATGGATGTATAAGAAGGTTTCAAATGACGCTATAGTACATATACGTAATTTGTAGCATCAGTGAAGTTCATACAGACGTATATTTAAGAATGACTTCGAGACCGCCTCTTTTTGTTTCAAAGTTGGTTTATTTCAGTATTATAAAATAAAAACTTTATGAATAGTGCATTAATAGTACCCACGTTTACAAGGTGCAGCCCGTGTTGCATCTGGTTGAGGCGTTCGAGAATCGTGTACGCAAGCGAAACGAAGCGGCCAGAAAGCAAGCGCATCCAACTCCTACAACTGATCCCTCTACAACTCGCAAAATTATGCGCAATGACTGTTGCAGCGGAAGTATCGTCATCGATATAAATGCGAAGTGGCCAGTAAGTTATCCGGAAGATCAGGCAAGAAAAAAATTTCCACTGCGCATGCTTACAGTCTACAGGCAGAGAGCACGCAACCGAGTTATTCCTTCACGTACTTCCGATGAAGTTATCTGCTGTATAATCGCGTGTCGTTTGTGCTATTCAGGGGCAGCGATGCTTGCATGCGTGAAGCGCTGACCACGGACTCGCGTGCGTTAATTGTGCAACTGCATACTGCTCTGGGAGCGCGCAGACTGAAAAAACGAGAAATTTCACACTTTTTTCTTCTTTCTTGCCGATTCCTTCTTCACAACTCGCGGCCTGCGCCCTCGTACGTGTCTGTCATTGAAGATCACCTCTGTAGACTTCTCACTCTATGCATGGGCGGATTGCACCATCAACTTTGCATTGTATGCGTGGGCAGCCTTGGACAACGAAGGGCTATTCAACTGAGGGTAAAATACGGATATTGCGCACAAACACGAAATCTACAGTGGGTGATTTTGCAGTCACCTTAGCTTTTGTCGTTTTCGGCAGAAGTGCTTACTATAATGATGCTGCAGTCAAGGACAGCCAACAGACATGGCGAACAAGGGAAACGCGATGAGGAGAATAACGCTATAAGAGGATGATAGATAAATATATAAATAAACTTGGGCCAGAACTTATCATCGTTAACTCTCTAAGTATGTGATAGCATGCTTAGATTGTGATCATTGTGACGTCTCGACGGTTGAGCGCGCGTGCATCCGGGGGGACCTTGCACTCCCTCATTTAATAAAGTGACGTTTCTATACCTCGCATATTTTACAAACTTGTGATTTAGTGCACACTGTGACACGCTCGCGTACGTTATGCACACCTCGAGATTCCTGTTAGCTACCTCTGAAGTGGGTATTATGCCATAAAGAAATTCGTGACCGATGGTATGATCAAACCTCTGTCTTCCAGCGCAGCAGCTCGAAGCTGTGACCATTCAGCCACGATCGCATGCATGCTTCTTTCGTACCAAAGTTGCACTCTGAAAGGTCTGGTACGTAACAATAGTAACGTAAGCTCCAGAATAATTTTAACAACTCGGGTTTCTTTAACGTGCACCAAATGCATGGTATACGAACGTTGCTGCATTCCGTCTCCATCGGAATGCGGCCGCTGTGGTTAGAAATCAAAACCGCGAACTCCAGCTCCTCATTAGAACGTCAGGGCCTTTGAGCCACCGAGGCGACTGAAGGGAAGGACAGAATTTTTTTTGTGCCGGTGAACAATCCCTCGGTTGATTTCAGATTCCGAAGAGCGGTAATCCATCACGCGTCAGAGCTCAGGATATCAGCCACTCTACGTTTTCCACAAGTGACCAGCAATCACTGAATTATTTAGTTGTTCACTTTTGTATTGTCCACCGTGGGTGTGTTGAAGGTTTACAAGCGCAGGATGGAAGCGAGAGACGTTGATCACACGCACGCGCACCCGTTCGAATGCGCAACCAACCACAACTGGAACACAAACTAGTATTTCGATAGGAACGCGCCGTACCTACAGTCAAATTCACAATAATAACACACACACACACACACACACACACACACACACACACACACACACACACACACACACACACACACACACACACACACACACACACACACACACACACACACACACACACACACACACACACACACACACACACACACACACACACACACACACACACACACACACACACACACACACACACACACACACACACACACACACACACACACACGTGCGTAAGTTTTAGAGAGGTGTATGGTATCCGCAGGGAATGCTTTATATGAACAATCAGATAGTGCTCACTTTGGTGATCTGAGTGGACTGCTAAACACCGTCTCTGGACACCTTTTATCCGCGGCCGGTCTTTCCTTTTCTCATTCTTTTTTTTTAACACTGATAATGTGAAAATCATGGAAATAGTGTTGCTGACGTGCAAAACACACCAAGTTCTCCACTGCAGATAATTTACAATAGAACATAACAGGAAGCAGGGATACAGCTCGGACTCGTCTCTAGAGATTCATTGCCGTGCTGCACCAACGCACATCCACTAGTGAAACCGGAAAATACAGTGACGCTGATGTTAATTGTTCTTGTTTCATATCAATTTCTTAAAACTTTTCTCGATCTCGTACTATTGCGCTGGAATTAATGTCGCGTGGTTGGGCAATAAATTCCCAGCTGGCAGACTCTCGACGCCCTTGAGATTTCGCCCGGGGAGCTTGCAACTTTAGATTGCGACACGCACTCGCTCCAGCTTCCATACTTCGTAGTTTTTTCACGACAAAGTGGTTCGGCTTGGGACTGCACAGTGCAATCATGACGTAGGTCTCGACGTCACGTAATGACCTTGTATTGAAGTTTTATAAGAGTTATTTTTTTCATAATTAACTCACAGACTTTTATGAGCCACTTTTCTGGGACCCAACAAGATTGTAAAATGGTCGCGACCTATAGCACCTAAACAGGAATGTGGTTAGTGCACAGCTATATATCAGTATACACACACCAAACAGGCGCTTGCGTGTGTCGTGTGGCGTGCACAAAATCTAAATAAACCCGCTCGTTTATTTAGATTTAGGTACACGCTAAAGAACCCCAGGTGGTCAAGATTAATCCGGTGCCTCCCAATATGCGGTATGTACCATAATCACATCGTGGTTTTGGCACGTAAAATAGCGTAATTTAATTTAATCTCAATAATTACATTTATGCCGGAAGTACATGTTGGCGGCAACTGTGGGTATTCTGTTATTTCAAGATGCTGAGAGAATAAATCTGTGCTCTCGTTTAGAAGGGGCAACAAACCGACAGATTAAAGGGAGAACAGATGACGGACCCAAAATTAAATCCCAGTACGAAGTTGTTACGCACCCACCGAGGAGAGATATACGCACGGATGAGAGGTACGCACGGAGGAGACCTAGGATGTAGGCGCATGTTCAGCAACTTGTCGGCGCCGATTCAAACGTGACCCTGCATGGTAAAAGAATGAAGGCTTTCACGTATTATACGAGCGTAGCGACTTCTTGGGATTCCCGAGCCCCAAGCAACCACCGTGGGCGAAAATTAAATGCATAAAAAGAGCAACGAAAGAGTGAAATTACCCACCCATTCATGCGGAGTGGCGTAAAACGAAGGAAGTCGATTGAATGCAAAGTATGCTTGCACAAGGTCGAACGATATCTCGGTGCCGTCTTTACATTAGCTTTCCATCTCAAAGATCTGTCAGATATTGATATCTGGGTGCCGGCGGATGCAAAGGCGCGTCAGAACTAAGGAAATAATACGCTTCCTTGAGAGAAAATATCTGGCAGCCATTGGAACCGGCACGAAAGGAATAATTATGCTTTAGTGGCATGACCTGAAGTGAATGCGTGTTTTGCGCTGCACTTCCGTGGAAAGCGTCTGTCGCTCCAAATGTAACCATGATGCGGAAGACTTTTACAGAGTGTTTCAACACAGTGTCATTGACCTTTAAGGGCTCATTGGCAACTGTGTGAGGCAATCTAGGTATACAGGTGAAAACTGCTTCGCTGGTGTTACGACGGGTCACGCTGCAGTTTTGCAAACGCAGCTTCCTGCAGAAGAGGTTTCGCAGTTGCACATATCAGTGAGCGTGGCAGGAGCTCGTATGGAGCAGCGCCGGGCGAGTCATCGACAATTTATCACCGATAACGGCATATTTAGCTCACAGTTGTTTTAATTGTTATCAAACAAACTTATAATAACTAATAATGGTGCTTGTAATACGCCTTAGCGAATTAAAAACGCATGCATTTTATAAGTACTTGGCACGCGTGGCCAGGAAGTCATCTCGGGCTCTTAAGAAGAGGTCGAAGTGATGCGAGAACTGCGTACCGAATCTCGGCAAAGAATTGGCGTCCTTCAAAGTTCACAAGTGGTTGGACGGGGGCTATAGTTGGAATGGCATGCCTGCATTGTGATATGGTTTCGCTGCTAACGTGGCACACACAGGGACAGGTAAACACTGAACGTCCGTGTTTGCTAGTTGGATCAGGTGCGTACTCCGCGCCTGATTCAACTTTGCACTTCTCCTGGGCTCTGGCACTATACAGCGCCACGGTATATCCTCGCGCCTACTATCTCATAGCTCCATGTTTGCTTCATTGCTTCAGCAGACAAGCTAGTTTGGTAAAACTGGAAGCTAAGACCACTGTCTTCAATCCATCTCATTTGCTGATCGAAGGCCTGTTAATACATCATGTTAATATATCCATACATGTTGGAGGACACTAGTGTCGCTTGTCGCTGCGCTCTAGTGCTTAGTCACGCCAGCCGCGTCCGCTGGTGTTTTAGTGCGATCATCAACTACTTCGATGACTATGTACAACAGGGTGGTTCAACTAAACCTCATCAAGCATTTAAAAAATCCAGATATGCGCAACGAGAATGAAAACATCACGGTATTTTTCAATGTTTTCTTGAGCAACTCAAAGTGTATATTGAGTGTACGTTTGAGTTGCAGTAAAGGCAAGGAGAAATTTCCGCACTCTTGTTGGACTAGGTCCATTTCTCTTTCTCTCTGTCATTTATTTTACCAGAAGCCATCGATTGCCTCAGAAGATGTCCGAATGAGTTCCGTCGTCACGCTTGTCATTCTCCCGTGTGTCTTCACGCAGTCGTGAGGGGAAAGGAAAATGCTATGAATGCAAAGAGAGAACACAAGCTCGTAGAGAAAGTGAGAAAGGAAACGTCTACAAAAGAAAGCAATGAACGTGCAGAAAGTTATGTGGCAACACCGTACTCCCCATCACCTGCGCTCTCCGATACGGCTCGTTTGCGTCTCTTTTTGAGTAGAAAGTAGGTTTCGCCACAACGAATGGAACCGTGGAGGCTGCGGCGTCGTTATTTACGGCGTGCCATTATTTTGCCGTCTCCACGCGTTGTGACGCGTTCCTCGCCCCGTTCCGATGTGGCGACGGCGGTGACCCCGTTTGAATGCGCCCGCGTGTAGTGAGGCCCCGCGCTGTCGAGGTGTTACGTGAGTGCATCGCGCAAGCGTATGCAATGCGGGCGGATATGTCCGTATTCGGTGTCTAGAATTATGTCGCGCACTCGTGGCGAGACCAGCTCGTTAATCAATCCAGAAGATGACGGAAGTGAGGATCTGTGACGTGGAAAGGGAGAGGGTGACAGCTAGGAACGACAGAAGTAGACGTGAGTCTCTCCAAGTAGCGCACATTTAGGGGCGAAGCACCTTAGGGTCGAGCCTTGTCCCTCGTCGTCCGTTGTCCGCCCGTAGCTCTGGTTTGCATGGAGACCGCTAGGGGCGCTACGGTGCACAAGGACTATATAAGCGCCGTATGTACCGTACACATGTTCAGTATACATATACGTATAAGTATATACAGGGTGTTTCAGCGAACACATTCAAAATTTATTTAAGGTTGCCTGTGGCAGATAGCCCAATTATAGTTAATGAGCTGGTCTACTCGAAGAGGCGGACATTAATTGCACAAAAATTGAAATGCATAATCGACTAATCAATAAAAATTCACTAACTAAATTTTTAACTAATTACCTGATGGCCCATATTGCAATTAACAAATTGTAGCCGTGGAGTACGCAAGGCGGATGCACTTGGAATGAATTCTCAGGATGACACCCGTTTGGAAGTATTAATTCCCGAATTTGCGGAGAAATGCATTGGCGTTCCAGTAAATTTTGTGCTTCAGTGCATAAAGCGACGTTATATATTGACACCTCAGGCAAATTGTCGTGGTTGTCGTCGCCGTGATGTTCCGCATTGAATCCAAAAGCCACATACATGAGCGACCCATACCCTGTGGGTGCGGGAAAAAGCACGTGACAGTGAGCCGAAAAGGATGGCGGCTTGATGGGCGCCGACGCGCGCTCAATATTCGGGTTAGTTGTAGGTCACATAATCAAACGCAAATGGGAAGGAGAGCACGCGTCTTCTAAGAGGCCGTCTGTAGTGGGCATAAAATAGGCAGATAATGATGATGAATCGAATTTTCAGTGTTGCGGTGAATCGCGCGGCTCTACGAACCGTTCGCCTCCCGCTGCCGACGTTCTTCACAATGCGAGTGCTCGAGGTCATCCAGTGAGGTATTTACAAGTTTACATGGTCCGTGCTTACTATGTCCACTATGTCCACCATGCTTAGTATTTTAATTTTAGGTGAATGTTTACTACAATTTATATGGCCACTATAACTAATGTATAGACTCGTGTAAGGGCCACATTTTTGTGTCGCGATTTTGACGAGCCTTTCATGGGACCGGGCCATTTGACCTCATTTTTCCAACCACGGGTATTAAATCCGCAGTAAACCTCCTCGATCGCCTCCTCTCGACATCTAGTAGCGACGCGCTAAAGTACGCTGCGCGCGACAATTCCCTGTTCAGCCCGATCAGAATCCGCGCACGGAACGCGATTGCTTCTCGGTTGGATGTATTTTTTTAAATATTGGCTGTTAAGTTATGGGTGCGGCCCTTACACGGGTGCGATCCTTACACGGATTTACACGGTGAGAATCTTCCTTCGTGTAATTGTCTTCTACTTCGGTATCACTAATACTGCTTCGCAGTGGCGCACCGACGAAGGGGGGGGGGGGGGGTTGTAACACCCCCCCCCCCCCCTGAGGCCGACTTAACCCCCCTTTTGTTTAACCCCTTTTGTTTCCTTGCGCATTTGAGTACTGCAACTAAGATGTAAGACGCGCATTCGTCTGCACACTCGCAAAAAGTGCATTTTTTTACAATTTCCCGTGAGGAAATTGAAATTAGTGCTGTTTAGATGGTATTGGCAAACTGTCCCCCCCTAGCAGAGATCCTGGGTGCGCTACTGCTGCTTCGCCTTCCCGGCCAAACTGCACTCTTTTTTTTATTTTTTTAGTACTTTGAGTCCGAGTATAAGCGCTGCTGCGCATAACTTCTAGACTTCTATTTATCCTGATTTTGAGTGAATCCGGCTTGGCATCATTTCGGTTACTGAGTGAATTCTATATACAAGGAGTTTCAGCGAACAGTTTCCAAAATTTTTAAAGGTGGCCTTTGACAGATAGTAGAATTCTAGTTTATGAGCTCGTCTACTCGAAGAGGCGGGCATTACTTGCACAAAAAATTGAAATGCATAATCGACTATAAACAAAATTAACCAATTAAGTTTTTAGCTAATTACCTTATGGCTCATGTTGCAATTTACGAATTCTAGCCGTGGAGTGCGGATCCACTTTGAACTAAATCTCAGGCGGACACCACTGTCGAGATATTAATTCTCTAACTTTGCAGAGAAATACATTGGCGTGCCAGTCACTTTCTCAACAAAGCGTCGTTTTATGCATCAAAGCACAAAAGTATGAAAAGAACAAATTATGGGATTTTACGTGCCAAAACCACGATCTGATTATGAGGCACGCCATAGTGGAGGACTAGGGAATAATTTAGACCACCTGGGGTTCTTTAACGTGCACCTAAATCAACGTATACGGGTGTTCTAGCATTTTGCCCCATCGAAATGCAGCCGCGGTGGCCGTGATTTAATCCCGCGACCTAATGCTTAGCAGTCCAACACCTTAGCCACTAAACAACCACGTCGCGGGTAAGCGCAAAAGTAACTGGAACGCCAATGCATTTCTCCGCAATGTTCGGGAAATAATATCTAGAAACTGGTGCCATCCTGAGAATTAGTTCCTAGTGCATCCGCCTTGCGAATTCCACGGCTAGAATTTGTAAATTGCAACACGGGCCATAAGTTATTGTTAAAAACCTAATTGGTGATTTTTTAATTAGTCGATTATGCGTTTCAATTTTTTGTGCAAGTAATGTCCGCCTCTTCTCTGTAGACCCGCTCATGAACTAGAATTGTGCTATCTGCCACAGGCAACCTTTAAAAATTTTTTGAATGTGTTTGCTGAAACACCCCGTATTTATGGCCTCTGCATGCAAGAGGCGATGTTTCCATCCCTAATGCGTAAATGTTGTAAATAATTAGAAGAGCTTTCTTTCATTTCTTTTGTAGCCAGTCGTTAGCATTGCCTACTGGAAAGAGAATCAACATTGAGACACACATCACTCAAGTGCTTTTCACACGCCGTTGATAGAAGACTCTGCCGAAGGGGTCACTGAAGTCTGCAGGTACTTTTTTCAGGGTCAAGAAAGCACGCAAAGTGATTTGAAGTGAGGTGAACATACATCAACATATTCATTCTTTAGGTATATAGGCTATCAATTTAGTTGGCTACCTCCTTCTCTTTAAAAAATATAATAAACTTTGTCCTTTGTATATATTTAAATATATCCCCTATGTAAACCCTCCTGCGCGAGGGCCTTTAGGGGTATTTTGAATAATTAATTAAATAAATAAATAAATAAATAAATAAATAAATAAATAAATAAATAAATAAATAAATAAATAAATAAATAAATAAATAAATAAATAGTATTTGTTCTTGGTGTTCTCAGCGGAAATTTAACAAAAAATTTTCATGAGAGAAAACGCGGATGAAAACGCTGGTGCTTCTAATGCGCTTGTCCTCCTATTGTCAGGATTTGCCGAAATAAAGCGAAAGTATAAATTAAAAGCCGGGCACGTCCGCGTCAACAATGGTGCCGTAAGCTTTTAGCCACAACATAAGTGAAAATGTGGAGGCAAAGTAAAAGAGTCCTCACATTATTGGGGTAACAGAACTCCGGTAATGACATTTAGGGGCGGGGGGGGGGGGGGGGGGGAGGCGGGAAATTCCGGAGGGGGCTCGAGCCCCGGAGCCCCCCTGTAGTCGGCGCCTATGCAGTGCCCCAAGTTTCTTTTTGCTGGTGAACGGTATCTTCTGTAGCATAGGTAGTCTGTAGCGTAGAAGGCTGTTCGCGTAAGTAAGTGGCACTCACTGCTCCGTGATTGATTCGGCCATATGTCGTAACGCTTGCGATTTTGCAAAGATGCGCTCACAAAGCTTGTTCACCTGGGGCAAGAAAGACAGGCGCCTGTGAATTATCTCTACAAGAAACCTTCAATTCCACATGCAAGTGCACGGCCAACTAGTATCAATGAGTATATTTTCGTGTGATCCTGTGAAAAATCCATGACGACACACTTTTCTGGAGATAATTGCAGGCCTCTGTATGCCTATATTACTGAGATGCTGACTATCGCTTTCTGTAGCCGCTGCTGAGTGGTGTAACGTGAACATGACGCTCTGTAAATGCATATGCCGTCTGCATACATCCTGATGTGAACACCATGTGTCAACGTTTTCTTCAGTGGTGCAATCGTAAGAGTGAGTAATATAAAGGTTTGACACAGCACCTTGTGACACACCCTCCTTATAGTGGCGCAATATGGAGTTGGGCCGTTTCGAGGGCTCATGAACATTTGCCGTTCCTGCAGATAGTCTGCAATCCACGTGTATAGCCTTCCACCAAGGCCAACGGCTACCAGAACATCAAGTATCGCGTGGCGCTACATAGAGTGAAAAGCCGCCTTGATATTAAGAAAAACGGCAACCGATGTGTGTTCGTGGACGAGTTTGTCATTTTACGAGACGAGGGCTACAACAATGTTGTTAGTGAACTTGTTTGGTAGAAATCCTTTCATTTCTTGGCGATATAGAGTTATACTTTCGAGAAACCATGTTAGTCCTTCGTGTATCATTTTCTCCATAATGACAAAGCATCTCTGCGCAAGGTCGCAAAGTCGAAGGAGGCCCATGAAAGAGAAATGTCATCATCCACCCGACTGTAGTTTTATTTTGGCAGCTTCGTGCGACGGTCGGATTGAAAACAACTTTCCCCTTTTATTTTCTGCATCACTTTCCCAAAGCCCCTATAGAGGGCTACATATACAGTTTTAAAAACGCGTATCCCGTTGGTTACTTGCCAGGCTTGATTGCAAGGGCAAGTTTCGCCCGCTTCCACTCAATGGGAACCTCGTCACTGATCCACGATGAATTGTGTAATTCCAGAACTCACAAGATAATGGCGAGATATTTCGAGATTAGTGCGCAATAGCTTCGTAACTAGCATCATAATAATTTGGAGACGAGCGTTTGTTGGCTTCAGCGACAGTAACTGTTAGTACGTCCAAAGGGAATGAAATCTTCGAAGCAGCTACATGCCAAACGTGGCGCACTAGGCCGTTGACTGTGTGTGTGTGTTGTGAGTCCGTGTGCATTCAGAAATAGGAAATAGTATTCGAACAGAAGTGGGTACAAACATGCAAGCGTCTCACGCTGTCCTGAACTTGTCGTTTTTGAAGTCGCAGGAGGAGAGCGCATATACACTTATACGTGGTGTTTCCGGTGTTACATGCACCATGATCTCGCTGGAACGCGTTTACTGCGCGGCCGTTGTTGCACATCGCAAGTCCTTTAGAATCTCGTTGTCCTATATAGTCTGGCTCTTTTAGCGCTTTTGCTTGACAGCACTTGCCAATAGTAGAGTTTCATTTCATCCTTGCGACATCCAGAAACTGCCGCACGTGGAAAACATTGTCACGCTGCGCGCCTCGCAATTGAGACTCTCGACACCGCTTCGTTCGTGGTACTGTCTGTGAGTAGATCAGTGAATAGAAAGATTTCGTTCTGCATGCTTCGTCTCACGTGGTCTTGAATACCTGGACGCAATTTCAATGAAGGTAAGCAAAACAAAGAAGTGATTGCAAAGTAACGAAGAACCCCGTAGATGCAAGTGTTTTCTTGGCACCCAAATCACTTTTAATTGCGCGAAAGTTTCAAATGAAGTTTTTCGTAAAGCCTATACTGGCCAAATAATTCGCATGGGCATACAAATCGAAACCTCCTCGAGTGTCTCCGAGAATTCGGTCGCTATGCGTGCTATTTTTGAAGCCGCCGTATTGCTAACGGTAAGATACTCTGCTCCTCCCAAAAATTCTCAATGAGACAATCACGTCACAAAACCGTCGACGAAGATATCTCGTAGTTCTGTCCCTTCGCCACTTATCTCGCTGGCTGATTATTTCGCCAGATGCATTTTCCAAACACAAGACCACATGTCAAACGAAAGGTAGTTAATCGGCCTTTATATCTGCTTAGACACGATGCACGATAAAGTCTAGCACTGATTCAACTCTCCGCTATTTTATAACATCGCATTCGACCAGCTTGGTCAGAAGCGACGCATAAAACCAACGAGAAAACAACAGTGGTAATGGATGAGGGAGTCTGCGTCCAGCAGGGCTGTGAAAGGCGTCGGTTGGAAGGGTAAGACCCGAACAGACTAGAACGGTCAGCGTTTTATTTTATAGAGGCACCCAGACAAACTGAACACATAAAGAAGAAATCACACTGGTTGTGCCCTCGAGAGGTCGCACCGTCAGGAGTGCCGCTCGGATACAACTCGTCCGTCTGCACAAACAGGGTACGATATATGCACTAAACAGCGAAGCAGCCGCACACAACTATTAGCATCACGTATATCGTATCATTCAAACAGGTGTCGCAGAAACCTTGAACCATTGAGGACATGCCAGACAACTTTGCACCGGGCGGTGAGCCTCACTGCACTAGGCCACACGGGCAGATGTACTAAGCGGTGCTGTGAGGCAGAAGGGTGCTTAACCTATATGTGCCGATAAGCCAGCAATTCATCCAGGAAATTTACATAAGTCCTGCTGCCCCCCCCCCCCCCCCCCCGCTTCTAGTTTCTCTGCAATACAGACTGTGGGAAATGTCTTTGAATAACCCTATTGAAAACAGTGTAAAAAATGACGCAGCGGTATTTAGTCATTTATAGTACAATGTGGTCTAAGTGTGATAAGCTTATTACGAGACTTACACGAAGAACACTGCATAAATATATAGTTGCGGAAAATGATGATAATGATAATGACTACCTAAAAGGTGGTAACGTAGTAGCGCACACATACTAAGGCTTGTCGGCTAATATTCGAGTGGCGTTGGCAAAATGCATTATCAGTGTAAACTTTCGAGAGCAAATGAAGAAGTAAAATTTCGAAGCAAATGAAGACAAGAAGGAAAGAGAACAGTATGTGCGATCGAGAAGTCAGATGCCAGCATGCCAAGTATGGCTCGGCCCGCTGGGGTGCCGGACAGTCTGACAAACTGAGAAAACTCTTGGGCTTCAACAATTTCTTCGAACGTGTTGTGGATGCTCAACTTGAGGAGGTCTTCTGTGTGCGTTCGGACGGGAAGGCCAAGGGCAAGCTTGAATACTCTTCTGATCAGGGCATTGAGCTTGTTGCGCTCCGACACGAGCCAGTTGTGCATAGCCGCCGAATAAGCGAGGTGGCATAGCACAAATGCGTGGATAATCCGGATCAGATTGTCCTCCCTGATTCCGCGGTACCTGTTGGCGATTCTTCGGATCAGTCCGAGGGCACTTTTGGCCTTGGAGCAAATGCGTTTGACGGCGGCTCCATTGTCCCCGTTAGACTGTATAAACATTCCTAGGACCCTGATAGTGTCCACCCGCGGAACTGGGGAGCCGTTGCCAGTGAATAACGTAATGTGGCTCTCCGTTGCTGGCTTCCAGGACCGGTGAGAACCGCCTCTGGGCCTCTTCTTGTAGAGTAAGAGCTCGGAGTTGGTGGGCGAGCACCTTAGCCCAGTAGGGATGAGATACCGCTCCGTCACATCGATGGCCTCTTGCAAAGCACCCTAGATCTGACCCTCACATCTGCTGGGGCACCAGATGGTGATGTCGTCCGCGTAGATCGTGTGGTTAATGTTAGGGATCTTGTTCAAGGCCCGCGACAGGTTGATCATGGTGATGTTGAACAGCGTCGGGGAGATCACCGCCCCTTGAGGTGTTCCCTTTGGTCCAAGCTGAATTTCGTGGGTCAAAAACTCGTCTATCTCGAGTCTAGCGGACCTCGAGATTGCCAAAGAGTAAATTTTGTGTGTGAATATAAACAATAAAGAAAAATACCAAATACGAAGAGGTTGTTATAGTACGCCTTAAATGGCGAGTGCATTTCAAGCCTCCGGCTTCGGGCTCGCCGTGGTGACGTGTGCGGTGTGGGGGAAGAGAGGGGAAGCGCTCGGCTTGGCATCACTCGGGACTCGGAAGAACAGTCGACAGTCGCTCTACCACAGCCGCACAGTCACTGTTCGTGCGCCGCCATTCCGGTACGATTTCAAAGTTTTCGCGCCACTGCTGTCAAACTCTCGAGAACGATTATTCGAACTGGAATAATCGATTAAGTCGATTAAACGAAAGGTGAACATCGATGAAGATTAATCGATCGCAGGCAACCCTGAAGAGGTAATATGTATTTTCTTTCGTGTTTTTTGTTGTAGTTAGGCACAAAAGCACAAGCAGGAAGCAATTATGGGAAAGCTTTACATTTACTGGAATTGGAGGAATGGAATGGAGCAACTCGTCCACTCCAAAAGTGGAATGGTCTAACTCTCACCATTCCCGAGAGGTTTAAAGGAGTGAAATTACGGGGATCATTACTACCCAGAGTTGAGGCGGAGTGCAGTGGAGGGCCCCACACCGCAACACTGGTTGGCACCAACAGATGGTGCCGGCTATTAATTATCATAGTGTTACGAGCCACCTATCCTGCGGACAAAGAAGACGTTTCGTTTTGTTTCCAAGCGCTGGCGCATACCCACTAAGACGTTGCATAGAAGACGACAAAGAGGTTGTGGTGCCACTCGCTGTCACTGTGTAAATTTTGAGGCACTACCACCAACAACAAATATTGTAGATAAACCCTTTTATACATTTCCACGTAACAATATTGTCACAGTTAATAAACAACAACAAGCCACTCCTTTCTACTCAAGAACAGGATTGGGGCTCTGCAGTAAGTCATGTACTGATTGTATTCTGGTGTTTTACCCTTTTCAAGTACCTTTTAAAGGACTAAGGAAGGTGAAGAACAGCTTCATGACTATAGTGTATAACATAGGTGTGTGTGAGATATTGCTTGGCACGGCCTCAGAGCCCAAAGTTGACATGAATGGCGCGTAACAGCCATTTCACATCCCGTTCTTGCTGACTACGTCGCCTTCCATCTGGCAATTTAGTAAAATCTGTTGCGTCGCAGTAAATCAAGCGTCTCACGTGAGTGAACTGAATTCATGCCACTCAACATCCGTTAGCTGATCAGATTCGAAGGCAGCATATGTTCCGGATCGAATGACACTGTAGCGAAGTAGACTCGTCTTTGCCTAAGGGCGTCAACGCCACCGGCATGAGCTCGTGGTTGCTGTGCTTGGGCGCACCTCTGTTACAGATACCCGTTCGCCCATGTTCCAGGGTAATAAACCGCATTATACGTTTGCCGTTGGCACTGGGTAGCGTGTGAATCCGGAGTTCTAGAATGCCCGAGGACCGGCAGGCACTTAAATCTATTGATTCTTGAAAACTACGATCTTGCCGACTACTGATGTAGTTTCAAAGCGGAGGTTTTTTGAACCTTGTATCATGTTTGCGTCCTACACACTGTTAATTTTTTTCGATGTTTCATTGAATTGAATTCTGGAATTTTACGTGCCAAAACCATGATTTGATTATAAGGATTGCCGTAGTGGGGGACTCCTGATTAATTTTGACCACCAGGAGATCTTAAAGTGCCCCCAATGCACGGCACATGGCCGTTCCTGCATTTCGCCACCCTCGTAATTCGGCCGCCGGGCCGGGATTTGATCACGTGACCTCGTGCTTATCAGTGCCACACCATAGCCACTAAGCCATCGCGGCTGGTTCTGAGGTTTCATCAGTGTTACACATAATAACACAATCACATATAGCTATACAAACACAATCACATACCTATATAGCAGACACTTCACATCTTTCAAGTACGCCACACTTTATATGCAGCCACTTTCTCACAGAGATGCGCGTCTCTAGACATCAGCGCAATTAACCCGAAATGCACAAATTTTGGTCTCGAAACACAATAGATCACGAAGGTATCACTACTCTTTGCCAAAAGCACTATCGCGTCTCGAATTAAGTCCTACAGAGCAGCGGCACTTGTTCCGTTGGTGTTCAGCTGCTCGCTGTTGCTGCTTTGCACGCGGCTGTGTACATTTAATCTCAAAATTCAGTGGGTTTCCTCTCCCGTTGGAATTGAATGCACGAGAAAGCGGATGCTCTGGCGCGCGAAGCGCCGTCACTTGATCCAATACCTAAAGCTCCGAGTAACCTGCAGCACACAAAGAGTGCAATCGGCGACAATTAGCGGACGCTCCACAAAACTTTACATCGACACTGTGTAGTCAAATAACTTACTCGCGAAGAGGATACCCTCCTGTACCGCACTAAAACTGGCTCCTCCACCTATAGAATTGATTATTTAAGACTGTACCATGTACCATCCCCTTCCCCGCTATGTGTCTTATTTGGAGACGTCGGTGATGTGGAACACTTCGTGTGGTTTTTCCCGCAGTTCGAAAGGAAAGAAAGGCTCACGGCCTATACATAAGAAGAGTCGTCCACACGCAAGCTTCTAAGACGTAGTGTTCCCTGGAGAGTCCGGAGTAATCAGGAAAACATCTCTACGCCTCAGAGACACCGGATTAATGGATGTTTGGTAAAATACCCGTACTAATAGCGTAGAGATGGTCAGGCGGAACAATTGCCAGAATCAGACAATTGTTAGCCTGCCAAGCATGCCAGGCTAACCCAACCTGCTGCAACGCTACCACTTGTGAAAGCCCGCCACACGCACTAGGTGAATAACACGAACGTGCTCGAAGAATCCACAATGTGTCCTGATGTGTTTCGAAATGCACGTCTCCGCATGCTATAATGTAGGCACATGCGCTTACAAAACACAAGTGCATAGCCAAGAAGACAAAAGAAACTACCTTTTTGACTGTGCACGAGAAAAACGTGTACCATCTTCTTTCGCGAAAACAAGGGACAAGCGAAACAAGGGACCAGAAACAAATGTTGACAAGACTAACGAATGCATTTTGTAAATGGGGTTGAATAAAGGTGAAATACAATAGGTGAACGAAGGTGAAAGGCCACTTCTGAGACAGGCCAGCCTGTCTGAGGTACGCTTCAGCCCCGTCTTGCATCTCACTTCCACTTCGTATCTTCGCTATTAGAAGCGCACGCGCATGTTACAGATTGGGAAGGACACTGACGTGAGCATTAGGCATATACAGCTCGAGCAACTCCTGTGTCCTGCCTTGATGTCCTTTTTTTTTTCTTTCTTTTATTTTTGCTTCTCCCTCCATACGTCTTTACACGATTGAAGGTCACATGCTTTGAACGTCTCCTCGGCTAGCTCAGTGTATATCAAGCCCCCCAACCCCATCCTCTTTTTTTTTCTCTGAGAAATACGTTCTGGCCATGACAGTGGTAGTCGCAGCTGTTGGAGAATGAAACGCGTGGCCAAATAGGACGTCGTCAGTGGACGTCAGTGGTCATTGTGACGGAACACTGCTTGGTTTCGACACGCTGCGGGGGAGCAGGAGTTACGAGTATAGCGCGCGTGGCTTCGGGATTTCCGGTGGTACTCCGGCTCCGTCCTGGTGACCTCGTGGCTGTTTACGCGTTGCGATGATAACATCGCCGCATCGGATCAGATAAGACATGGCGACGATAAATCAGTCTAAATCAGTCTTCGAGAGTATACGTCTACACGCAGTCGTTGCGTCCGAAGCTCTGCCGTTGACGTTCTCTTCTATTATGGGAAAATTTGATGCAAGGTTTGGTCTCGAGGCTTTTCCTGGCGAGAAAGAAAGAGATAGACGAGGTAAAAATAATCGATTGAGTATCTATCCTTGCATCGGGTCAGGCATTTCGTGACAGGTATGTGAAGTGAGTCTCTTTCAAGGAAGCGTCAAGAATTGCCGAGGACATGAGCGATGTACGATTAAGAAACGAAGATTATTTAATGTCACCTTTGGAGCACGATCATTAAGCGATAAACCATGACCAACAATTGTTGCGTGCAGATAATTCAGCTTTATTTTTTCTGTTTTTTTCTTGTTTATCCGAACGCACAGCTCTTAACGTCTGCGAATGCAGTTCATACTGGCGTTGGAATGGAACACCTATAGAACAAGTGAAAAAGAAAATTTAGCTGTCAAGCTAGTTCAAATGCTTGGAAGATGAACTTCGGCTAAGAAATTAGCTGAGTGAGTTTTGGTGCGCCTATTATGGTGATGTTCATTTCTTAAATTTCTGTGCTAGCTATTTCCACGCGCCAGACCAGGATGATTGATTTTGGTGATAATACAGCGTTCCAAATTGAACATGCAGCATGGCCCACTATTAAAAAAAACCGATCATTTGAATTGAGTTAAATGGAACAGTTAATTATGACTGAACGAAGTTTAATTCCTGCATTTCTTCAATATTTTAGGGAATTCGGGAAATGAGCGACTGATTTGAAGCGTTAGACTAGTATACCCATCGGTAAAGAATATTTTGCAGGATTTCGTGCGAAATGTGATCTCTAATGAGGAACAAGGGCTGAAGTACTAGTAAGGTGTTCCTCTATTAGATGGACTGCACATCTAGAGACGTATTGTTCGAGAACGGACATTGCCGGTGGCGACATCTAGAGACGGTGATTTGAACTGAATATCGCGGAACTCTTAATTAAATTATCGACTGTTTCAGAGTCGTGCTATACTCGAATGTTTCCCCCAAAATAAGGCTGAACGCAGGTCCACAGTATGTCGCGACCAAGCTCAGTGCTGTTGTTTCCACCAGGGTCATTTGATACCGTGATAGGATAGAAAAATGTGGGCCCCTAGGATCCTTAGTACACGGCAGTCAGGCGCTTCGTACCGACGAAACAAACTATACTTCGCTGAGACAATAATTTACACATTCGACAAACAACTGAACAATGACAATCGTAATAGTCTAGAATCTCCGGAATCCTTAACGCGCCTAAGCAAACATCGACCGCCCTACTCGCCGCCGGTGTGTCGTCGTTGCCCCGTGGCGGTTGCCGTCGTGGGCGCTCTGTTATACGCAAGTCGGACGTCTAGCGCCTCTCGAGGTGGCGTGTACCGGACCGTGACTCGGCAGCAGTAGAAGCGTACCGCAGGCCGGCAGAACACCATGCCGCTGCAGTACAGGTCAGTGGCTAGCCAATCACTGTTGCCGCGAGCTGCGGGCACATGGATCACCTGGTCAGCAGGCGGGTGCCTCCTTGGTCCCAGACCGCGAACGCCGCTGGCTACCAGGCCCTCAGATCAAATACGACGCCATACTGCTACTACAGCAGGCCACCGGGTGGGCAACAAGCGCAGAGCGGGACATCGGCCTCATCATTTCCAGATGGCCGCAGGACACCCGGTCGGAGAAAGTCGCGACTCGAACCGCCGGTCAGCGAGCTGCCATCCGTTGCGAGAATTGTATTCAGTGACGGATTGCGCTGGGCCTAACCTGAAATCAATCAATCAATCAATCAATCAATCAATCAATCAATCAATCAATCAATCAATCAATCAATCAATCAATCAATCAATCAATCAATCAATCAATCAATCAATCTCGAATTGATTAATCAATAAATGAGCTAATTGCTTACTTAAGCAATTATTATGTTATTCAATGAATTTCAATACTTTAATATCAGAAGGTGCGTAGATAATTATTGAACCAACAGCCAATCAACGGGCTAGTTGCCGGTCCTAAACAGGCTGAATATACGGGTGAATCACAGGGGGAAATGAAATGAACAAAATTTAAAGAGCCCAATTAGGAGAGAGAGAGAGAGATGGAGGGGGTGGGTATTATACTAAGGCAGACATGTAGGCCTGAGATATAGCTTGCTCCTGCGTGCTACTCGACACTGGGAAAGGGGAAGAAAATGAACCATCTGTGGTGATGATGAAGAAAATTAGGAGGTGCTTATATAGGAGTTCGCTACGTTGCGGCATATCAAAAGCCGCGTTCGCTACAACTTCGCATTATTTGCAGCGAAGATAAACGCACACGCTATGGGAGGTAACCGCGCAAACAAGCAAGCACGCACGCAGAACGCGTGTCAACAAGCGAAGTAACTTCTCCCAGCTATACTACCACGACCAAACAGTTCGCACAAAGCGGAACAATGATGTCGGAGAAGGACGGCTCCGTCGTCACACGAGTGAGGCCCATTACGTAAGAACGTGCACCGCATGTGCAGTGAAGCGCCTAAAACGACGCTGACACGGCTGCGTGACCAGGGGCAGCGGCGCATGATTGCGTGTTTACGGCGGCCGTAAACGGGAAACAAAAGGTACCGCATTAACGCGCTCGTTAGTCGCAGGCGAAGATGCCACGTGTGAGAGCTTGTTAAAGAAAAAAAGAGCTGCCAAATATCCGAAACATGGATTTCATGCAAACGTAGTCACGCGCGAGAGCGGATATTTATGTTGCAACAATTGAAGTAACATATCGGACGTGTACACTGCATAGAACTGATTGTATGCCTGTGCATAGTTCAGCGAGCGAAAAAAGCAACTTGACCTATAGTCTCGCATGCGAACATATGGGAGCATACGGGAGCCGAAAGGTTCCAAATCGTTCACAAATTTAAGGTCTACGAGTAGGCTTCGCCTCGTTTGGTCTTATTTATAACGTAGGCAATGGGCGCGAAATCATCTTGCAACATTGCGTCTATTGAGTGTTTGGACGCGATTGTGCGTTTGTGTACGTCAGTGAGTGTTTCAGTCGTTTTAAGGGCACAAGCTACCACCGAAGAAGATGGTATGCTGCCTGAAGCAAGGCAAATCCAAACCAGTTAACCGCCTTGACGCACATCTGTTACCATAAGCCTAGCCTTCATCCGTCCATATCGAGAACTAGTCTCAGAAAACCCACTTAGACAACGCACCAACTTTGTTGCCAAGGGGTGAAGAAGGGTAGCGAATGCCTACAACACCATCAACTTCCGGTGATGCGGAAATACGGGTGAGATAGGGCTTCCTGTTTCGGCCTGAAGTGGGCAGGCTTGGCGGCGTCATGTGGGGATTATGACGTGGTATCCATTCCATGCTGATACCGGAAGTTTGCGTGAGACCTTGTCACGAACTGCCTTCTGCTCTAAACAACATTAATTCAGTTTGACCAAACAATAAAAACCCCATTCGGTGGTTACGCGTTGTGAATGAGTTATGCTATAAATAAACGAGAAAGAAATATTTCCTTAAGTTTAACAGCTCAGGGAGAGAGCTGTTAAGATAGCGCAATTAGCGCACGAGGAATAGCAACATATGCTCGTCGGACTTGCCGACACATGCAGCCTGCCCAAATCAGTCCTTGGAACATCAATCGCCATATAGCGGGTGACTCCACAGGGCACCAACAGCCATAGCCGTTGGACAAATAAAGTTTATTCCTATCCTATCCCATAGGGATAGGTACCGGCCATTGTCTTATAGGCACTCATTAGATGAGACATCATTCATTTGGGTCATAAAACTTGTTTCGGATATTTCACTTTTAACCGTAATCTCTATGTGCGCCTTTGAGACTCAACGGAAATCTTACTACTTCCGGGGCATTGCGGCTTATGGCAGGCAACAGCTTGTCAGCGTTCCCGTGAGCTTGAACATTGTAGGCCTCATGACGTATATAAGGGTGGTGCTTCATTCGCGTGCTTCGAATTAGAAAAGAAACTGTAAGCCATTTCTTTATTGTTAAGATATAAATGTTAATTAATTAATTCAAGTCATTGATTAGGTATAAAAAGTTTAGCAGCGGACTTTTAAAGTCTAACCATTAGCTAACTAACTGGTCAACTAACTGGCCATTAGGTAATTAACTGGTCAACGGCCCAATGAATTGCGGCGTCCACTGATCCTACAGACGCTACTGGAAAACCGTCCCCACCATTCATCGGCACAGAAGGCAGGGAAGGCCCTTTTGTGCTTTTTGAAAACGACTGGCTTCTGCAAGCGCTTTTGACTGGGTGGTACTCTACGCGCACATGCGCACTTGCGCTCATTCAACGCATTCCTCGCTCTCTCTCTTCTTTATATATCCCTCCCCCAGCTAGCGTAGGGTAGCCAACCAGACGCTTTATAGTTATAATAACATCTATGCTTTGTCTGTTTCTTTTTTTTTTCTTTTTTGTCTCTTTAGTTAGTTCAATGGCTGACTTGCGCGGAGAAATAGGTTGGGACTTCACGCATAATATCAACAAACCGCTCAACAGTTCAATAAGAAAAAAAAAAGAGAAAAGGTTAATGACCACGTAGGAAGTGAAATAGATACAATAAGCAGGTGCTTGAAAATAAAGTACTGCGAACGAATGACTGTTGTTTTGACTTTGATTTCCGACACCACCGTGCATTATTACTAGCATTTCAATGAAACAGTCCGCACAAGGTTTATTCAGACCATCACTACTACGGCACGCATAAATATTGCATATTGAATTTTCTTTTTCTGTGCACTTCAGTTTATGGTAATTATTCTCCGGGACAATAAGTATATGAGTCTCAATAGAGGACTCATGGTGAAACTCGTGACTTGAAGGGTTACAACCGTGTGAACGCGGTACTTCACAAATGCATTCCACGCAGCGAGCGCTGGGCAATAAATAGCAGCATACGGAAGTTGCGCAGGTCTTTACGCATGGCGTATCTTGGGTGACAACAGGACGTTTTAGCACACCGTTACCACTATACCGCTGCCATTACAGTCCCATTAGCCAAGTAACCGCTGTGCGCGCGCTATAGATATAGATAAGTTGCATGTTTGCAAACAAAGGGGGCGCTGAGGTATGTAGTGTGTAGCAGCGCCCTCTCTGCGAAGCGCGCCGATGGCACTGCGGAGACCGTAAAGCACATTTCATTCAAGTGTCACAGTATTTATTCAGATGCAGATCTTGCTGCGACCCTCGAACTTAAAGGTACGAGTAGAATAGTGAAGTTATCCGGGATAGGAACCAGTAAAGATATGCTGTAGGATCGGTTGCATGAAACCACGTATAGAAAAAAAAAGTTATTATGTGCTGTAAGCGAAAGTAGCCGTTCAGTACGCATTTAGAAAAAAAAAAGACTAATATTACTTCACAGACGATTAAGATCTAATAACAGTGAAATGCACTATGTATTATGTACAGTGCCGTCCACGGCTTTGTAAAGCGCGCGAGCGGCCGGCTTTGCTCTGCAGGGCGGCACCTGGCGGCAGTTTCTCGGTCCGAGATAGTATACCCAGGAGCATGCGCGGCCTAATAGACACGTAGAACTGCTTTTGCCGAGTGACCGCGTTGAAAAGCGCCTTTGTTTACCCGAATCTGCACCCAAATCAGCAGTTCCGAGCCGCTCACTGAAGTGAGCCATTTTGCCCATCTCTACCAAAGAATGATTCTGAATGAAGCGTATTTGGGCTGATAACACGCGCCGGCCTTTCACAACAAATGAAGCGTGCTCACGGACTGTTCGAGATAACAAAGGCGCTCATGAACATCACCTTTGGGTAAATGCAACACGCGCAAGTTTGCATGTTTATTAGGCCGCGCATGCTCCAGGGCACGCTATATTTCGGATCCAGCAACAACGGCCATGTGTCGCGCGGCAGAGCAAAGACGGCCGTTCGCGCGTTCTACACAGCAGTGGACGGCACTGTACATGCCCTGGCAGGTGCCCGTCCATTGCCACTGCAGTTCCACAAGAATCCCGAGACGGTAGTACACATGCTTGACTTACATTGACTTACGTGGTGGCATGGATGCAACAACATTTACAACTGATGCATCGTAGTTATGCACGCCTGTACGACAGATATGCGACAAACATACACGTACACGTACGTACGTACGTACGTACGTACGTTGGATGCTCTAGCAGCAAACACAGAAACGGGGCACGAATATATGCGTTCAATGTAACCATTTTACTCAATTTCTTTTTCCTTTTTGGGAGATTATGGTCTCAGCTGCGCTCTACGCTGTCGCCAGGATCTCCCGGTCGTGTGCGGTGAATGATAAACATAGCAACAGATTTGATCCCGAAATAAATTATAGCGGCCCTTGCTTGGACCTTACCAGCGTTAATGTTTTATTCTACGCCTACTACTACGTAAAAGTTACCAAACTCGTGCGTGCTACGCTGTTAAAAAACTTGGTCTGCTGCTGTAAACTTCAGAGATTTCAATTAAAGCTAGTGAGCGCCGGGCGGGAAAGAACAAACCCGAAGCGACGGACTAAGCGCTCTTCAATATCTTAAATGAATGAATGAATGAATGAATGAATGAATGAATGAATGAATGAATGAATCAATGAATCAATGAATCAATGAATGAATTAACTAATTGGTCGATCAATCAATGAGATCATGAATTGCGCAGATTAAGTATTCAGCGGCGTAATAACCAAGATATTAATAAATCTCTCGCTTAATACGTCATAAGTCGCAAGTAAATAAGATAAATTACGTATAAAGTGAGATAATTTACTTCGTAAAATGTGTCATTATAAACCCCGTGACGTAATAAGCGCGGGAACAGAGGAGAGTTCGTCTAAGCAGCAGGCGCTTTTATGCTGCGCACGCCGGGTGCACGTGAGCGCTCGTTAAAACCACGTGATATCTCTTCTCAGCTTATCCTATTCTTTTTTTTTTTCTCAGAACGCAGTTTAGAGACGGCTGCTGACGCTCCAGGCCCGAAAAATAAGAAAAATTAAGAATAAAAGTTGCTCAGAGAACACGCTTGCAAAGCTAGCCCTTATTGTTGAAGAATATAAATGCGGTAACAACTTTGCTGGAGCTTGGAGAAGAAGAAAACAAATAAGGAAAAAAAGGCTGCTTGTGCCCCTCCAGCGCTACACACTCAGAATGGTTATTATGACGTCAGTGGACTCGTTCCTTGCGTACCGCGTATGGCTGACCCCTTGCCCACTCGCTTGCTCACTCTCCCTGGTAGTTCGTTCACCTGCAGAGCGCGGGCACGGTCTTCAGTGAAGAGGTGCACAGGCAAGAGGAATGCGCATCCGATTTGTGGCTTACGTTTCCGAAAAAAAGCAAAACCGGAATGCGCGAACAAGTGTGAGTTCATTATTCGGCTTCGGCGTCGCTTTATCGAACATGCTCGCGTTGTGGAACACCGCTCTACGCCAGAAGAAAACGGTTCCGAGTCTCATCGCCGTAGACTTTGTGATTAAGCGAGAAACCCGGGCCGTGTAAGTAGTGTTTGGTCAGCCGTGCAGCGTGCAGAACGTTGGGTCGCGGCTTGATTTGTTCGATAGGTTTTTTTTAACCATTATCTAAACATGTGTGCTCGTATATAGCGATATATTTAGCTTGTGGATGGGCAGCCAGATGCATCTGCAATAATCTTGTCCGCTATCGGCGTTAATGACAGGTTCTGATGCGGCACTTTGCCCGTGTCCCTGGACATTCGAGAAGCATTTGTGAATGCTTCGGGTGAGTAACATCCTAACTGAATTTGCCTGTTATCGCGGGACATTTCCTTTCTTTCTTTCTTTCTTTCTTTCTTTCTTTCTTTCTTTCTTTCTTTCTTTCTTTCTTTCTTTCTTTCTTTCTTTCTTCTTTCTTCTTTCTTTCTTTCTTTCTTTATTATTTATTATTATTTATTTATTTATTATTTATTTATTTATTTATTTATTTATTTATTATACACCCAGGGCCAAATGCATTACAAAGGGAGTGGTTATACAATCAGCAAGAAACAATGATGGGCAGTCAGTTAAAGTGTATATAAGAAGCTTGACTGCTAAATACAATGTTAGCTAATGCTTCGTTAAAAGCATGGTTATCGTTTATTGAAACAATGCCAGCAAGAAGGTGGTTCAATTGTGGTGATGTACGAGGAAGAAAAGAGATTGAATGAGTTTTCGCGTTACAAAAAAATAGTCCCTACCTTGTGACGACGATCAATGCGATGTGAAACGTATATGGGTCGAGGAATGAGATCGTTTCACAGTACAAGGTGATGGTATAACTTATGAAATATTGTTAATCTGGATGCCTTGCGGTGGCAACTTAATAATGACAATGATAGGATAGTTTTCATGGCACTTATGCTCGCAGTTCGATCATAGTTGTACGAACACAGTTATTCTGAAATAGTTCGACAGATGTAATAAGACTATAATGATATGGATCCCAAACTTCCGATGCATATTCTAGTTTAGGATGCATTAGTGTTTCATCAAGCAAGAACTTCAGGGTAAATGATGCAGAAGGAACATTTCGGCGCAAGTAACCTAATATCCTATTAGCACTGTTAATTATGTCATCTTTATGAACATTCCAAGGAAAATTAGTTGTTATGTGAACGCTAATGTACTTGTAAGAGTTGACAGATTCAAGAATATTGTTATCTTGGTAAAAAGAAGGTGAAGTACGAGTTCTATGGGATGCCCTTAACACTTTACTTGTAGAGGTATTAGGCTGCATTAACGATTTGTTACACCTAGTATCTGCAGCGTTAAGATCGATCTTAAACTATTCTGTGTCATCGTTATTTATTTCACGAAAAATTACACAATCATCAGCGAACAGGTGAAAATTAGACGAGATTGTGGAAGAAAGGTCTTGATTGTATATGAGGAATAAAATACGATTAAGTATTGAGCCCTGTGGTACACCTGAGTTCACATTAGAGAAAGGAGAGTTGTATAACCATTAGTTCTGCAAATTGTGAGCGATTAGTTAGGCAACATTCGATCTACATAAGAAGGTCATAAGGTTAAGAAAGCTTAGTTGATACAGTAGAAGCTTGGGACACATCGTATCAAATGCTTTAGAAAAAGCTAAAAAAAACATGCAAGAATCACCCGAAGCAGTCATGAATGCTTCGGGTGAGTCACACCTTAACTGAATTTACTTCTTATCACGGAACATTAGAAAAGCAATTGTGAATGCTTCTGGTGAGTCCCATCTTAACTGAATCTACTTGTTATTGCGTAACGAAAATGCAGAGCCGTTGCTTTGCACGGAGCGTTGTAGAGACGAGGCACACTTATCGAGGAACGTTACGATGTAATGTGTGCAACGTGCATTAGGAAATGCGGAAGCGAAGCCATTTATACTCGTAAACAAAGGTCTCATTGGCTACCTCTAAGCGTTAATCTATACCCAAGTATTTTAATCCGTAGTTAGTTTGTTTCAGTTATTGTATCTGAACGTCGATGAAGTGTTTCTCATTTTTTTTTCATTTTGTGTGCGAGACAGAGTGCGTGGTTTGGCAACGCTTCGTTCGAGTGCCTACCGACTTGTTTTTGCTAGTGGCTGTTTGTGCTAGTGGACCCCTGGTGAATGATCAGATCTTGCTTGGGTGCCCGTGGCGTGTGCTAGTGCGTCTAGATTTATGCTTCTCATTTTACATTTGTTTTCGTTCATTTTTTCGTGCTTCAATGGCATTGAAATTGGGATAGCCGGATAAGCTGGGACATGGCTTCGTATATTGTTCTTCCTTGCCTCTTCGTTTCTGAGGATAAGTTGGGGAAGCAGTGGGTCACTTATTAGATAAAGATGCAATAACTAACCAACGATAGCGACACCGTATGAAAATAGAATTTTTCATACTAAGAAACAAGATACTTTGGTGTAAGTACCTCGATACCTTGAAGTCGTACAAGGGTTTATTGCCCAGTTGCCTGCGCCTAAGGTCACGTACTTTTCAAGGATTGCTTTAAGCTGCCACTCATGGCTTGTTAGTACTGCTGCAAGAGTGCAACACATTCTTATTCTTCTGTAAGTTTCCTTCTCAGGATCAGGTCCCCTGTACGTAATTCGCATATAGATAAACGTACCCTTGTGCATATTCGAGGGGCTGACTGCCAATCACAAGTTCTCGTCCTCTCGCCAGGTTGAAAGCGTTCTTAGGCTGAAAGATATGCGTTCCTGGCAACTGTATTGGTATTGTGAGTAACTGCAAATTTATTTCGACGTTTCGGCCAAGAACCCGCCATTATAACGAATGATTTTGCAAGCGCATGACCGCTCCTTTATAAGCTCCATGTAGAGTAGTGCTGCCGTATATCGTGGCTAGTTTCGAAAAAGAAGTTGTAAACATAATTAACCAAGAAAGTGTGACGATACACAGTACAATAAAAACTTGCAGAACTTCCGTATGAGTGACTTGAAATGCACCTCCGCCAAGGTTGTGTTGCCAGGCGAGCATTAACAGACGCATAGGAAATGCATTTCCGGGAAGTGCAATTACATGCACACGAGAGACATGCCAGAAGGGTGACGACATAATCCAAGGCGTGCATGTTTTCGAAAAGCGCACGTTTTCTAATTGGCTATTTTTAGCAATTTTCAAGCAGCCGACACGTAACTAAATAGCATACACCGAAATGAGTTGAATACGCGTTTAGAATATATAGAACCCAGGAAGAAACACGTAAAAGGCCGCGCAAGAAATCGCATTAGAGCGTATCAGGACACCACAGTATTCCCGAATACACTGCAAAACACGCTGCTGCAAAACAGGCGCACGAAAATGAATATACATCAAATCTCCTTCTTACCCGTAGTGAAGTCCACCTGCTGCTGCCGAGACATATTCTGGACACTCAGAACAGACACCTGGTTTGATCAGAAATCAGTGTGGTCGTATTTACTCTTTGTAAACCTTGACGTTAAACTGTCCATTCCGCCAAAGCTGAGCGACGATAGAAATTTCGTAACTTCATTGCACCATCTGCGGCTTGGCACAGCATGCACGCGTCACTTTTTGCACATGATTCAATTCATTGGTATAGTCCTCAGTGTCATTGTGGCGTATACTCTGGCGAAAGTGTAAACACCTTCTTTTTTAGTGCCCACGACACGATGCTGGAAGGCGAATACTAATAATTAAATTCTGGGGTTTTACGTGCCAGAACCACGATCTCATTAGGAGGCACGCTGCAGTGGGGGACTCCGGAATAATTTAGACCACCTGGGGTTCTCAATGCATGGTACACGATCGTTTTTGTATTTCCCCTCATCGAAATGCAGCCGCCTCGGCTGGTATGTGATCCCGCCACGTTGGGCTTATCAGCGGAACGCCAACACCACTAAGCTACCACGCCAGGTAGGCGGAAACTAAAGACTGATTTAATGTTGTTAGACTGCCGACCATTCACTCTGAACAAAATAGTTGGCCCACGGCCAACACTGAGGCTACAGAAGAGAACATTTGTGAATTTTAAAATCTTTTGAAAATAAAGAAATATTAGGCTCGTACTAATAAGTTTCTTTAATACCCCATATCGCATATGTACAGTTCATGTCTGATTTTGTTATGTGTCGTTATGTGCCTTGTTATTTCGTATATATGCATAGATACTTCCCGAAACTCGCAACCTGTGTGTGTGTGTTTTTATACTCTCTTGTACACTTTGGCTCGTTTGCGGAACTGTGTGTGTCGTGATATACTCGTGATATTTGATTGAATCAGTGCTTTTCAGTCTTTTTGTGATTCTAATTAGTATTGCTTGCCACGCGAAGAGGAATAGCCGGCGTCAATGAAGACGCCGACCTCTCCTTTAATTACATATAATAATTAAAACAACAACAACAACAACAACAACAACAACAACAACAACAACAACAACAACAACAACAACAACACAACAACAACAACAACAACAACACAACAACAACAACAACAACAACAACAACAACACAACAACAACACAACAACAACAACAACACACAACAACAACAGCAACAACAACAACAACAACAACAACAACAACAACAACAAACAACAACAACAACGAACAACTAACAAACAACAACATACAGCAACACCCAACAGCAACACAACAACAACACAAACTCACAACAACAACAAAAACAACAACAACACAACAACCAACACCAACACCAACCACACACAACAACAAACACCAAAACAACCAACAACACCAACACAACAACAAAACAACAGCAACAACAACAACAACAACAACAACATCAACAACAACCACAACAAATCAACACAACACCAACAACAACAGAAAATTGCTGCAACATTGCCGAACTACAGTCACAAAGGAGAAGCTGCAAGAACCATCGTCCCCATCTTTAGGTGACTGATAGAAGACACAAACGCATGCCAACGCAGGAAGTGCGCAGTTTATAAACAACAAAAAGAAAGCAAACACATCATATATATATATATATATTAGATAAGATATATAATTATACACGCTTTGCGGGAATTAATACGCGACTCCAGAAAAACAAAGTAGCCGACGGTGTGTCTTGGCACGTAGTATTCTGCAGCCGCAATACATCAGCGCAAGCTGAGCGACGAAGCACAGAGGTTGAGGGTTCACCAACCGATGTAGTTTTCCTAGCGCTTGCTGAAAAAATGCAGTGAATAAGGAAAAATACCGAATATCAATCGTCAGTAACGACAACTAAGCAGACTGTGTCACGTGTCCGCCGACGTGCAAGAGAGGACATTCGCATCTACACACACGTGCTTTCCCCGTGTGCGTCTCGAATGCGCCCTGCGGAGGATCGCTTCCTAAAACGTTGAGGAGTTCATCCATATTAACCAGCTTGATGATATCTATTTTAAGCAGCAGAAGAGATAAAAATCTCGAAGGGGGGCTTTACTTTGTTTGCTTTTGCTTTTTTTATTGTTGACCTACAAGTCTGCAAGAGTCTGCCGTCAGTTGTTTATGAGGTTCCCATCTGAAAGGCGGCTAGTGGCACACGCTTATAATCAAACACAGTGATTTCAAATGATAGGTGACGCTTTATATACGACTGAATGCGATACGTACATGGCGTTGGATAGGGAGTCTCAGGAAATGAATCGCTGCCGGTGGGGACGAAATGATAAACATCTCGACGCGACGCGTTTTGTCGTCAGCTGTCCTCCGTCCCATGACGTGTGTATCTCGAGCGTCAAGCACAGAGAAGACGTGGCGCATCGGCGACTGTGACGCAATGTGGCAGTTCATTGTCATCATCATCATCATCAGCCTGTATTTTATGTCCACTGCAGGACGAAGGCCTCTCCCTGCGATCTCCAATTACCCCTGTCTTGCGCTAGCATATTCTAACTTGCGCCTGCATATTTCCTAACTTCATCATCCCATATGGTTTTCTGCCGACCTCGACTGCGCTTCCCTTCTCTTGGTATCCATTCTGTAACCCTAATGGTCCACCGGTTATCCATCCTACGCATTACATGGCCTGCCCAGCTCCATTTCTTCCGCTTAATGTCAACTAGAATATCGGCTATCCCCGTTTGTTCTCTGATCCACACCGCTCTCTTCCTGTCTCTTAACGTTAGTTCTAAGATTTTTCGTTCCATTGCTCTTTGTGCGGTCCTTAACTTGTTCTCGAGCTTCTTTATTAACCTCCAAGTTTCTGCCCCATATGTTAGCACCGGTAGAATGCAATGATTGTACACTTTTCTTTTCAACGACAGTGGTAAGCTCCCGGTCAGGATTTGGCAATGCCTGCTGTATGCACTCCAACCCAATTTTATCCTTCTGTAAATTTATTTCTCGTAATCAGGGTCCCCTGTGAGTAATTGGCCTAGATAAACGTACTCCTTTACAGACTCTAGAGGCTGACTGGCGATCCTGAATTCTTGTTCCCTTGCCAGGCTATTGAACATTATCTTTGTCTTCTGCATATTCATCTTCAACCCAATTCTTACACTATCTCGATTAAGGTCCTCAATCATTTGCTGTAATTCGTCTGCATTGTTGCTGAATAGGACAATGTCATCTGCAAACCGAAGGTTGCTGAGATATTCGCCGTTGATCCTCACTCCTAAGTCTTCCCAGTCTAAGAGCTTGAATACTTCTTCTAGGCATGCAGTGAATAGCATTGGAGAGATTGTGTCTCCTTGCCTGACCCCTTTCTTGATAGGTAACTTTCTACTTTTCTTGTGGAGAACCAAGGTAGCTGTGGAATCTTTGTAGATGTTTGCTAAGGTATTCACGTATGCCTCCTGTACTCCTTGATTAAGCAATGCCTCTATGACTGCTGGTATCTCTACTGAATCACATGCCTTTTCATAATCTATGAAGGCCATATACAGAGGTTGATTGTACTCCGCAGATTTCTCGATTACCTGATTGATGACGTGGATATGATCCATCGTAGAATATCCCTTCCTGAAGCCAGCCTGTTCTCTTGGTTGGCTGAAGTGTTGCCCTGATTCTATTGGAAATTATCTTGGTGAATATTTTATACAATACTGAAAGCAAGCTAATGGGTCTATAATTCTTCAATTCTTTAACGTCTCCCTTCTTATGGATAAGTATAATGTTGGCGTTCTTCCAGCTCTCTGGTACACTTGAAGTCGTGAGACATTGCGTATAAAGGGCCGCAAGCTTTTCAAGCATGATATCTCCTCCATCTTTGATTAAATCTAATGTTATTTCATCTTCTCCAGCCGCTTTTTCCCTGGTCATGTCTTTCAAGGGCCTTCTAACTTCATCGCTAGTTATAGAAGGAGCCTCTGTATCCGGTTCATCATTTCGAATGAAAGTAGCTTGGCTGTCTTGGGCACTGTACAGGTCAGTGTAGAATTGTACTTTCGTGCAAAGGCGGGGGTACAAGAACGTGAGTAAGGGACGTGCGGAGTAGAGTTAATTCTTGCAGGAAATCGGCGATGAGTGTAAAGTGTAGCAATTACTATTTGAAAACAAGAAATAAAAGAGACAAAAGATGATACGAGAAAGAGAAACAACTACTGTCGCCATTTTTTATAGCGTTAGCATTAGGAGTGAATTGTGAGAACTTCATTAGGAGAGCTTGGAAAGACGTATATATATATATATATATATATATATATACAAAAGGTGTTTCAGTTTAGCTGCGCCAACTTTTTTTAAGATTGTCTGTGGCAGATAGCAGAATGACAGAATGATAATCCTTAATCTAAACTACTCGATGAGGCGGCCATTACTTCCGCGAGAGATGAAAACGCGTACTTGAATAATTAACATAATTACGCTAATTGACTTTTTAATTAATTATTTTACGGCACATCTTTCAATCTACGAATTATAGCCGCTGAGTTTGCAAGGCGTATCCACTTGGGATGAATTCTCAGGACTGAACACGTTTCGAGATATTAATTTTCAAAGTGTCCGACGAAATGCATGGGCGTTCCAGTTCATTTTTTTTAGGAAAACGCTGTTTTATGCATTGAAGCACAAAGTTAACTGGAACGCCCATGCATTGTAAGGTATGGTATGGTTTGATATTGTATGGTATGGTATGGTAGCATTGTATGGTTTAACTGTATGGCTTTAATTTTTGGCGCATCCTGACGGTCCGACACAATGGTACTCAGAGAACGTCACTCGTCCAGGTTCTCAGGCACGGGCTTGCGGAACAGCTCGAGTATTGTGGCTTATGCACTGAACGCTGAACCGAACGCGCTCACTCCTTTCGCAAAAGGTGCGCTTGGAATAAGTTAACTCAACGAAATACCGGTGACTGTGTGCTGCAGTTCAGAGTTGATCTGTAGAGTTGTACGTATCATCAGTCGTGTCTTTCCAGCAAGCTATCTTTTACAACCATAATTTTGACTTGTTACCTCTGGCATTAAAAAATTAATAGTTTAATCGTGGCAGTGCCAGAAATGTAGAGCACCTAATTAATGAGAATAAAAATGACACCAAGGACAACATAGGGGAAATTACTTGTCTTTACTAATTGAATAAAGAAATGATAAATTAATGGAAATGAAAACGGTTGAAAAAACAACTGTCCGCAGGTGGGTTCGTTCCCCACATGGGGACAGTTGTTTTTTCATCCGTTTTCATTTCCATTAATTTATCATTTCTTTATTCAATTAGTAAAGACAAGTAATTTCCCCTATGTTGTCCTTAGAATCAGAATCAGAATCAGTTTATTCAATACAAAAAACGGGGTTAATTACATGGTAAGTATATACAGAAGGAGGTCCCGTAGTTAAAAACTGAAATGGGACCTCCTATGCATGATGACAAGAATTATTAATACAAACAAACAATGGCAACATGTAAAGTTTACGATAATACAGGTTTTTTTGAAAGACAAGGCATAAATAAAAAAAAATGCAGCAGTTAATGCATAAGAACAAGGTTGCAGATCACTGAATAATAGGTAGAACTACAAAGGGTGCTTTTCCAAGGCGATGAAAAGAATGCAGGAAATAAATATAAAAACACCGTTAAAGTTTGAAAAACAAAAACAAAGAAAAACATACTACACTGAAAAATGGGAGTCGGATAAAGCTAAAAGAAAGCGCTTAAGTTCAGTATGAAACCGGTGCGATTTCAACAATTTTAAAGGAAATGGTAATGTGTTCCAGAGGGATATAGCTGAAAAGTGTAATGACTGCTTGCCGTAGTTGGTGCGAACGCTGGGTAATATAAAGTTCATATTGTCTGCAAATCTAGTATTATTTATATTAATAAGAGACGTCGTTGGTATGATGGTTACTGGAAGATTATTGTTTATGGCCCTAAAAATAAAAATGGCGAGGTTGTATTTAACAAGATCAGTCACATTCAAAATGTTATGAGCATGTAATAACTCACTAGCGTTAATGCTACGAGATGAAAATGTTATTAGACGAATAGCTCGATTTTGAATGACTTGCAATGACATTAGGTGACTGCTATAAGTGTTTCCCCATGATTCAATGTTATAGTTGATATGAGAATGAACGAAAGCATAATACAGTGACATTAGAGTAGAAAATGAGAAATAAGGTCGTGATTTAATTAGAGCGCGTATTCCATATGCCATTTTCTTTTTTACGTTAGCTATGTGAAGATTAAATTTAAGGTGGCGATCGAATTCCACACCTAAATAGGAGCAATTATGAACTGCAGTGATTAGGTGATTGTTGATGGAAATGGATTGACGGTGGTCAGGCGATCTCTGATGCGAGGTGAAGACGACAAAATTGGTCTTATTATGGTTAATCTGCAGCTTATTCTGGTCACACCACGCGGAGATTGACAGAAGATCTTCGTTTAGTTTACTTGTTAGTGTTTTTACACAATTGTTAGTGTCCTTAGTGTCATTGTCTGTTGGCTTCTTATGATATGATAATAAAAATTGGGCCTGTCGGTTCCCTTTCTTCTCGTTAATTATTGAGAAAGCATTTATTCTCAAGCTTGTGTTGTTTAGCCTTTACTTTTGCAAATATAAACCACCAAATGTACAGACAGGTATTTTTTTAAAATCTGCACTGACATCACCAAGTTTCCGACACATTATGGCTCCGACGCAGAATCTGCGAGCGCAGTTCAGAACCATACCGGTGTAAAAAAATCGTGCAGAAACCATCGACGATGATTGTCAATGTAAGAGAATAGCCGAACGCTTATAGAAAGCGATTTGCTTTATCAATTGAATGATAAGGTTAAAGGAGTATATATGTTGCATTGAGGATGCTTAGTTAGCGTTTGTTGTTTCAAGCGCGTAATTGAATAGGTAACGGAGTCGTTGACCAGCACATCTGTATAGCGGTACAACGGTGGAAGCACGTGCGTCGAAAAGAGCTATAATAATTAGCGTTCGGCGACGACCACGCCCCGCTACTCGGTTGCGCGAGAGCACCCGTCCTTTGCACCGGCACTGAAAGTCCAACCACTACTAACATCCGACCACCAAACTCCGATCTCCGACCACTAATTACCGACAACCGATCACTAACCTCCGATTACCGACCACCAATTACTGACCACCGGTCACCAACCTAGCTCCGACCACCGGCCCCCACGAAAACGGTCAAACGAGCCAAGGAAAGCTTTTCGCCTGAACATAGCCTTGTGAGCGCACCATAATAGCATGTAAGCTTCTAAATTAAATGGATCAGTTCCCAAGCCCAACTGCATCACTCCACTAGAACGGTTTGTTCCCATCAAGCAAATCAAACAGAACTTTGGGTTTGACTAGTCGGGTGGCTTTTGTGGCCAGTGACGTTCATTACACAAGCAGTTATGTTTGTAAAAATGTACCGAAAACCCCCTGACGCCCCTCCCCCATTTGTACTGAAGAGTGGAATGACGCCACAAATTTCTGCGCCATCCATTCAGTGATTAAGTTCAACGTGCCATAGCAGCGCGCCGCCTATTGAGACGCCTTAGAAGCGAAGCTCTGGATTAATTTTGACCGCGTCGGATACTTTATCGTTCACCCAAGACGTTGCAGACGGGCGATTTTGGATTGTACTCCAATCGGAATGCGAATGCCGCGGTGGAGAATCAAACTCACGACCTTGCGCTTAGCAACGGAACGCCATAACATCGTAGTTACTGAGCGGCTACGATTTCATGGCGCTCTAATAATGTATGACATTCTTATATATATATATATATATATATATATATATATATATATATATATATATATATATATATATAAGCCACTCAGCCACCGTGGCTGCTCGTGCCAAAACGGCTCCAACGCTGATACCACGGATGCATCTGGGAAGCCTCTAGCAGCTACCTGCTGCACACAAGGTCGCGGGTGCTATTTTTAGCCGCGGCCCCCGCATTTCGGAAGGGGTCACAATGCAAAAAATGCTGGTCATCGCTGGTATGGCCACCTACTCAGGTCAGATGGCCATTCGCTTACGCACATCGGCTACAGTCTCGAAGAGACGTCGCCGCCGCAAGACCCCACCCAGACCAGGCCCCCGACCGAGAAAAGTGCATACTGAGATCTAAGATAGCTGCAGCCGCGGGACCAAACGGGACTAAAGCCGAGGAAGAAGACGAAGAATCTGGTGTACATAAATTAAGTAGCACGTTAAGGAACCTCTGGGGGTCAAAATTAATCCGTAGCCCTCCACTATACGGTGTCCGCGTCCTAACACAGCTGTGAAGTTACGGGACGTTTTAGCTGTTATCGCTGCGAAACACGTAAGCGTGCAAGCAGTGAAATGCCCACGTATCTTCTAGCCGACGCAGTGTGGTTTCCGCTACATGCTAAAACATTTAGTTTCTAGGTCGTTCGGAAGGCGCCACGATTTACTTCCGTTAGGACGATCGCATCGCGCATACGCTACATGAACGCAAGATGACGAGATACTCGAGACAGACGCAGTTTCCGGCCACTTTATGCTGCAGACATGGGGCAGAGCGGTTGAGCTCGAAAGCTTTATCTTTTCCAACTTTCTTACTAAAATATATGCGGCTATTTACCGATCCGTTTCTCGCCGTCGTTAAGCACCTGTGGCCCGGTGCTTAGGACACGAATTCTTGTTTCGGAATCCCGAAGGCCGGTGTATACCACTCCAATCATAATTATTAGTTCGAAAATGCGCTGAATTGTTTACTACAATCACATCACCTACCTTGCTGAGCAGCGTATCTCAGTGGTGAAGGCGGCTCTCCGGCATTCGACTGGATTGGCCAAGGATGAAAAAAAAAAGGACTGTAAATTAATCAGGAGAAAGTGATCGCGTTATTCCGGATTCCCTCTCAAGGATGTTGTACCGAAGTCTTTCCGCTTCCGAATCTACGATCCAAGAGCACCTGAATTCTGCATACGTACGAGAAGTATACAACTGTTTTGTTTTCACGAGAAAACAGGGATATAGACAAATAATAATGTATTTAAATTAAGGACGAAATCCTGCTTGTGGAAGCGTGCAAAGGGTAGGGAGGCTGGGCTACATGTAGCTCACTACGATGGCTTCACATGCGGATATCCATAGTGAATTGAATTTATCTTTCACGCTATAGCCCACCGTCTCGAGCCAGAACCTGACTAGGAATGTCTTTAGTCTCGGCGATCTCTCGCTTGTAGTTTCATCGGTTTTAAGGTATGTCACCACCTTTTTCAAAAAATTTTTAGTTTGACCATTAAATTTTTATTTCGCATTGATCTTATAAAGGACCGTCTTAAACGATATTCAAAAGCAAAAAAGAGTGAAAAAATGCATACTGGCATTTGTTATTGACAAAACATTGCCCAAACTTGGCTGTTACGCGAACATTCATAACTAGCGAATGGAGTGCAGGGATTGTAAACTTTTTGGCACAGAGGTAGCCAACTAACCAGACTGTGCACAACTAACTAGGAGCTTTGCCATCTGATAATTGGGAATCAAGTTATAGCAAAAATACCAAAGAAAACAAAAAATGTGACATTTTTGTCTGCATTGCTTGGAATAAAACATGATTGCATCAAAACTTACCATTAGTTTTCATTAATCCTAGGCTAGTAATAAAGGAACGAGCGTGCAAAGTTTCGTTGAAAACTATTTATTGATTTTGAAGTTACACTGTTTGCGCAACAGGAAAGCGCAAGAAATCAAGTTTTGAGAAAAACAAGATTAAAGTTTTTCAATCCTTGTACAAACAAGATCATCACGCCCTAGAAAGTTAAAATCACTAGGTTCATAGCTAGGGCCCTTCTTAGTTGCCACGAGCTCTGTTTTGGCTTTTGTTGCAGCCCGTCTTTTCTTGCGGAGATATTTTGCCCCACCCGGTGATTGACGCTGGGCCTTCTTCACACGGTACTGGTCACTGGTGCAACTTGCTACGAGCGTGTGATGGCCAGGTTCGATGCCTACTTCCCTCAAAATATACGTTGTACTTCTGTTGCCATCATTGAAGTGGCACACAGCATCATATAAACCAAAAAGTAGGATGGGCAGGCTCACGCGGACGTTTTTGGGAACCCGTTGCCAAATCATATCGTTAAAACTCTCGTTACATTTTGGGATTTTCCGTGCAGGCACTTCTTTAAGAGCTCATCCGTACAAAGGTCAGCATAAACTGGCTTCACTTTCGTTTGAAACTTTTTTCGATTGTTTTCTATTTTTTAGAAAGTTTCGATTGAAACTTTTGTTTCAATCACCTTTTTACCTTGAACTTGGCCATGCCTTCTTATTAAAACGTTCAGCCTATGTTATTACTGTTGCTACTAAAAATAATAGCTATAAAAACGACGATCCCGGTAGCATTCACAGCGGCAGCATAAAGCGCGCGCAACATAAACAACGGAGACGCACTTTTAACGCTTGTAGCGTCATACATCCCCCTTACGGAAATTTAAAGCAATGTTTAAAAAAGGAAGCCTTACAAATTGTCTTTGAATAATCTTTTACTGTATCAGACGAAAACATAACAGAAAAAGTTCAATATACGCCGCTGATTTTCGCCGAGTTATCAGTTTCTGTTACCACATCACATTCGTTTCGGTTTCAGAACCGTTCACCAGCTGTTAGTAAGTTGGCTATAACTTTTGAACTAAATAAGATAAGAGCATAATTCTTTCTGCAGAACATTTTTTGAATGTTTGGGAATTCTCGAAATTTAAATAACAGAAGATGTATTTTTTTCTTAAAAACGCTTTTCTAATTCTAGTACACTGTAATTACGCTATGGACGCAGGAATGAAACAGGAAAAGTATGATAGCGAACCTTAACCCTGTCTTTCGCGTCATACTTCCCTCATCATACATCTGTTCTCACCATTCTTCTCTCGAGAAACATCACCGGACAGCACGTGACATCATTGCGCCGATGTCTCACAGCATGCATTCGCACGAAGAACTGCTGTTAGCATCTCGGCTTATATTGGGAACGGTGTAGCGCATAAACCTATGCATAGGCATAAGCGTAAACACGGCACCGCGTTAAGGTTGTGAGCGACGTGGTGCAGAACCGTCGAATGAGATTGCAACGTTTCGTAGATGACAATTAAGACAATGGTAAGTATCCATGCATTTAGTTTCATAGAACTTAAGTAACCGCTTCACGAACGCTTTGATTCACAGAGATTCCAACATGTACGCTGAATCTGCATTTCTTTTTTTTTTTTCATGAGGATTTACCCACTTCGTTCGATCCAAACGTGGGGACAGACGTTCCCGGGCGTAAATGCGCTGGTTGAATTACTGTTCCTTAAAAGCGTTTGTTTATCACAAATAATCAAGAATTCGGTGCATCAACAACAACATGCGTCCCCATATGTGCTGCACTGGAAGAAGGCACGCCCAAACAGCATCTCCTTAGCACAGGAGCCGCACAGGCACCATCTAACCCTTCTTTGTCATGCATCAGACGGTTCCACAATAAAGTGAAGGTAGCGCGAAACAACAAGCACAGAGAAAGTAGACAGGGCAGCACAAGCGCTTATTCGCCACTAACGATTTATTAAAAAAAGAAGTATTTTAAAGCAAGCAGAACCAACTGCGCAGTCGCCATAACTGAACAAAAGTAACTTCTTTTTCCGATTGTGTTGTCCGCTCTACTTCGCTGCACTTGTTGTTTCGAGCTACCTTCACTTTATTGTGGAACCGTACCAACTCGCCCAAAGTGTCAACCTTGCTCCACCAGACGATCCTGGGCCAACGAAAGTACCCATCGGACGAGATACGTAAAAATGCGGACTTCAGACGGGACAGCAATGCACAGGTAGCTCGCAAGTCTTCTACATCCGATATATGTGCTATACGCGCGAAACCTGCTAGCCGTGTGTTATATTCCGCTAGCTAACGCTGTCTCAGCCTCGAACTCAGAGTAAAACTACAGTTCCAAACATTAAACTCGTATCGTCTCTTCCTCTGTCGTTCGTCCTGGTAGCGCTGCCCACACCTAAGAACACATTAAAACTACAACGTGACTGCCACTCGGAAGTTTAGTGCCAGATGGCTTCTTCTGGCCAAGTGAAGTATACTGTGTAGGTATGTCTCGTGTATACCTATATATTTTCGATGCTGCACGCTGCTTTTATTACGCGAAGAAAGCATGGGAAAAATAGGTTACCGCAGAACCAGTTATTCCAACATCATGTCTGGCTTTGCAAATAAAGGCACCGTATACAGTGACATTTGAAGTGGTTGTTGCTGTGTCTTCACTTGTAGCTAGCTATAGCATGCGCTACCGCATGCCACCGACCAGGCTTTATTTTCTATTTAAAGACAACGCTTTTCTTAGCGAGTTTACCCCCACCTTTTCGTATCAGGTATGTGTGCTTCTAGCCTCTTTCGTAGGCCGATCCCGAGATAGCGCAGTTTAAAAGTACAAGTCGATCCCGAGGATAGCGTAATAATAATAAAAATAAAATGAGCAGTTCGACGCTCCTTATACTGCCCTCACGCGAACGGTGACGCGATAGAGTACCGTGAGCATTGACTCGCCGCAGTCTCACCCTAAACCCGCTCAGGAAGACATTTTCTTTGACAGACTTCAACTAGAGGTTGATCACCTTCCAACTTTTTGTTGTTGTTGTTCCCGTACTGCTTGGACAATCTGAGGACTGAACATATATTTCACGTTGGTGCTCACGTCAACATGATATATATATATATATATATATATATATATATATTGTTGATAATATCAATGATAATATCAAGATAATATCATGATAATATTAAAGCACAACACTTCGTGTTGTGCTTTGAGCACTGGCCCCTTTTTCTGGATTATAAGAGTTATAACGTATTGCGGAAACTCAGACACTAATTTGTTAAGTGAGCCGAGCTGTTTTCATGCAAATTACATTCAATGTACAAATTCACAAAAGTAGCGAAGATGCAGATCACAACACGTAGCAAGGCCTACGACTCGAGGTTAAGGCATATAGAAAGTGGTCAAAATGACGCGACACTAGATAGCGATCGCTATGTCCTACCAGGCTCAGAAGTGTTATCTCTTCCAAGTGATCGGGGTTGCTGCACTGACCATGAGATGCAGACTGGCGATAGAGGAAAGTGGGAAAACGAAGTCGAATTAATTCTCTTGGTAGTAGCTCGGACGAAATGTTAGCTGACAAAAATAGAACAACCTTACGGGGGGGGGGGGGGGGGGACTCTTAGAGCTGAAACACGGAAGACAATACAAGTAAGCCGATTGATTAGCGAGGAAGACAACCTCAGCTTTATATAATGGCGACTCACTGCGCCTAAGTGTACTATAACACATTCGTTAGTCATGCAGACCTGCCCACTTTAAATTTCGAACTATGCTACAGTCGAAGCTAAAATAGCACAAAAACTTTATGGAATATAGAAAAAACTTTTTTTTTACTTTAGATGCTGACTGTTTATTTGAAATTGGCAATCTTTGTTTTCTATGTATGTTGTAAACAGGCACTGCTCTCAATAGCCGCAACAAAAATGACCAGCGTCAAGGGCATATAGAAATGGATATTAGTTTGTTAATGAAATATTTACGTAACGGGGGCCTAAATTTAGATTACCGTTGAGCATTTGATTTATGAGTTACTGAGGCTGCTTCGGGTACAGGTCCAAACGAACGAGCGGTTCCGTAAAGTTAGGCCCAGAAAAATCGGACAACGGCTGCATTTGTATTCTTTTGAAGTAACTTTTCCCTAAATTAGACGCCAATGAGAAATTGCGAAAGTACTGGTATTAATACGACACGAATACGACGACCGTAAACAAGCCCTAAAAATCAGGCATTTCACGATGGAATAGTAAAAGCTGGCAGATATCGACATGTGCGTTACTCGTGTCTAGGTATGACAACTTGTCCGGTTCAGCGACAGGTTTAACAATGTTGAATCCCGAGCAGCGATTATAAATGTTCAAGGAGAGGCATAAGAGGGACAGCACACGGCCCTAACTTCCACCAGTTTATTTCGAGAGACTTACACATTTTTATATGAACCTCATTGCGCTTGGCATCCAGGGCATGACATCATGTCAAAGATGGTGTGTGCATGACTATTAGGAGAGAGAGAAGCAGAAGAGAGGAGAGGCAGGGAGGTTAACCAGACGCACGTCCAGTTAGTTACCCTGCACTGGGGCAAGGGGATATAAGGATGAAAAGAGAGAAAAATAGAGAAAGCAGTTTCGTGCACATTTGAAGGTACGCACAGAGTCTATAGAAACGGTCGCCAAGGCCTGTCGACTTGAAGTACTGCATCAACGCTTTCGTGGCTTTAAAGGAAAACCATTTCCATAGCAGACAGTGATAGGAAAGCAGTGCTAACATACCTGTAAGCTAAATTTCAAATATAAACTGCTTTGATTGACTCACGTGTTAGCTGCTCTCTGTGCTGCCCATGACTCTGCACCGGAGAAACATAGGCGTGAAACACAAGCCAACCACCAGATAATTTATTTACGATATTCTTGTTAAGTTATAGAAGGTCACTTTACGTTACAGTTACATCGTATTTTCGTATTCCTCGTGCAATCCGTGCTCGGGAATCCGGCTTGACAGACCAACTAGCCCGCGCCCTACTGCCTTCGTAGTTCAACGAATTTCCACGATCGCTCTAACAAACCAGACACGAGCCAGACGTGCAGTCCAGATCAACTGTCACACTATAAAGTGTGACAATAAGTCGAGCTTCTCGCAACCGAGTATAGCTTCGGAGGAATGGCCACTAAGCGAAAGAAACTGCAATAGGAAGAAATAAGAAAGCGGTCACTTCTCACTGCAAAAGATGAAGGGCCATCGGAAGAGGGCACGGCAGTTCAAGGAGAAGGCATTCTAGCCGGTCTGAGCGACCAAACCCTCACGAACTCTCCCTCCTAGGTGTCCTCGCTGACGTCAATAGTGAGTTTCATTGACGTCAGGAGGGCGGAGGAGCGTCGCCTATCTCGACCGTTCCTGGCCTTACATCCACCCCGCCGCCAATTGCACCCCTGTAGCGCCGCGTCTTGTTCGCCCCCCACACATCAGTGCGCACACGTCCTAATCTCTATCGCCAATCCTGGAAGCGAAAGCGCGGAGCGCCCGAGGGGACGGAGACAAAAATATGCGGTAGCCACAGATACGAGCGAGCGAGGCCGTAGACTCAACCTTGCCATTCCTGCATCTTATTTGTCCTGCCCCTCGCATCTCCATAGGACTCCTTCCGCGGCGCCTTGCTTGTTTATTTCCACTGCACTCAACCGCCAGGCCAACAACAACAATATCAACAGTAGATTATCACTCTAGATTGCTAGGTAGATGAACAGAAAAAAAAAGAAATGCTCAGTTATGAAACTGCATAAGAAAAGAAGAAAGGTTAGCAAATAGACTAAGAATGGAGGGGGCGAAAGCAAGCGAGGACTGCAGTAAGAGTGGCGGCGTGCTTTTTCATTCCTCTGAAGCAGCATTGCCGGACGTCTAGAGCAGGAATTTTCCGCTCTCACGGTCATTGGCGTTTGGGCTCGGTGCCAGCGGTGACCTGCGCCTTGTGAAGCACGCTGCTCTGTAGGATCTCCGCGTACAGCACGGACCACTCTCTTTGGCATTACGTATTCAACCTTGAAGCAGCGCGGTGTACGCTGAGCCACAATATATTTTTTTTAATGCGGTGAAACGTTATGCAACTTTCCTTTCGAAGCCGCTAGTCTGTTTATTTATAGATCCCGACAGGAGTGGCAGGAAGAAAACAAACCCATTCATCATATAACACACAGTAAAAACGGACGATCTAACCCTACGTTAGACTGTTGCACATATTCAGAAATAATAATAACGAACTGTTCGCAAGTTCTTGCGATTGTAATGTGTGTGGGTAGAGATTTTGAAACACGCGGTGTTGAAAGAAGAAAGAAAGTGTTCATCGTTTCATGAGAGAACAAATTAAAAGAAAGAAAAGAGAACGTGGCAGTAAGCACTATAAAGTTGTATAAGTAGAACCGCAAACATCCCTTTGCAAGACTTATTGTCTTGTGTTGTGACTAAAAGCGTCAAAATTCTGCTGCTGATCGATTTCCTCTTCTGTTAATTACCCTAGGAGACATGGTGCACTTTACGAAACTCTGGGGCCAGCACTATAGCTTCGACATACTGTTACTTGCCATAAATTTGCTAGGAAATACAATGATGCTCTGTGTAGTCTTGCACACATATGTGCATAAGCGCATGTTTCTCTGAACAGTCCGCGAGCAGAATCAGCATCGACGTGCCACAATTTGACGCGGCCTGCGGTTACTCAGTTTTGACGGATTCACTGCAGTTGCTTAATACTTTCTGTTTAATTCTCTACTATTAAAAAGCCTTGGCGGTCTTTGAATACCAGAGTAAAATGTCATTTTTTCCCGCTACACCCATCACACGACAAAAGGAAAGAAAGAAATAAATGCTTGCGATGTTACGCTAGCGTTTCATGCAGTAAAACTATTTCCTTCTCTATCTCTGCAGATAAGTTCTAATAGACTAGCTATATAGCAAATGCCGCAACAATTCGATTGATCGGCACATTACAGCCATTCCACTTAGCGTTCAAATTTCATTGATCTGTTCCAGAGCCAAATACGAACCGAGAAAAACAGATGAAGAAATAATAATGACGTTTTAGCCTGCTTCGAACGCAAGAGACTAAATGCTTGATTTGCTAGCCAAGCCACTGACGACCATTTTGGGTAAGAATCACCAACAAACTGATTGTGGCGTATTTGGAAAGAATGCGTTCGCCATAAGCTAATATATGTGTCTCACTAAATTGTTCGAGTATTAGGGTGAATCCTTTATTGCACTATATCACTCTATAACTTTGTCAACGGCGCAAACACGCATTTGGTAGAGAACTTACATTCAGAGAAATAAGCTTTTCCTTCTTCAATTCAGTTAAGTATTACAACTACGAACTAAGTAACTCGAACACTTTACTTACTAGAACTGCTTTCATCTGCACATAGTATATGATAAAGCATGAGCCAAGATTTGCTGTCCATTTTGGAGCATCATCAGTTAGTATACTCAGCATCTACTGAGCATCATCAGTTAATCTACATTCCTACGCGCAAACAGATGTTACTGCCTTTTGTTCTACACTCGAACAGAAATTGCTTCGCATAAGTGGTCTCCCTCTGTCGAGCTAAATTCTTGCAAGAAACTGTGCCTCATATGATTAGGTTAGGCGTGCCTATAGCACGCGACTGGCTATTCCCATGTAAAAGCACATTTGGAACGTATCCATTGCACCTACTTTATCTGAGGATGGGTGTGTCGGCGTAATCGTAACTCGACAAGAACATTTATTGAAGGGCAGATTACGGAATGACTCGGCAGTGCGCTTTCAGGACCACTTTATTATAATATCAAACTGCCAGCGGTTGTCTTACCCAAGCATCGTTACTGCTTGGCGATCCCTGCTGAGAAATTCTCTCTGTAGGTGCTATGGTCAGCGAATGTATTGAAATAAAATCTTACACATGGACAACACATGCAGACGGCGCCGCAATGCAGACTGCCTAAATACTCTTCACTCTAGCTAAAAGAGCCGTTGATTTCCGTGTCAGCAGGCACCATTAGCTCTTCACTGGCTTGGGTATGCCAAGAGACGTAGTCTGTTATAACAAGTTGTAGATTTTGTTAAAACAAACCGGCAGCGATTTGACATGGGAAGCATATACGACGATACATATAAGGTCGTGTCGGTTAATCTATATGGTTAGCAGTGTACATTTAGCTATGCTTAAGTGCCATTAAGAATGTATAAAATTTATGTCATAACAGTGTGCGCTTGAAGGGCGTATATTACACGTGTTCTTCAATCGATGCCTGAATATGATTTATACGAGGCACCTACAGAACAGCTGCTAAATGTCTGTAAAGACATTCGCTTTAACTATCAGTCAGCGTCACCTGCTTGCTATACGCGTACTTGGAGGGTGACCCACGTCAACGTCCAACAGCTACAGCTGCTCGTGATCTCTGTATGTCGTACGCAAACGTCTCCAGCAGTTGTGTTCTTCCGCAATCTCGTATTGAGAGCGAGGCGACGATTGCTTCCGTGCAGTGTGGTATGAGTTGGTTACAGAACTCGCTGAAGCCAACCTATCGCCTGCCGCTCCTTCATGGTTACCGCGAAGAGAGTCGCCATGTTAAAGCGACTTCACAGCGCGTGTATTCAGCTGACCAGGTCCAGTGTGTTGAAGCCGCACCGTCTAACGGTACATTCGACTGGTGATTACATAGTGTTCTGACAGTGCCTCCAAGCTCGTCCAAATCAGTTTAAAACCTATATTTAGAAAATAAGTAGGTGCACCAGTGATATCTGGGATTCATTGTCACCGCCAGAGCCCGCTTATGCATGCCGAGAAAGCTTCGTTGTTCTTATAATCAGCCTTTGTACTAAATAAAAGCAATTCAAATATGTCACTAGACAATTTAAGTTTGGTGTCAGTCGAAGAATGTAGTTGGAAAATTACCGCCGTCTAATTCAGAGAATATTTATAAATGCGCCCTTCAAGAACCTTTTTTAATTTCCGTGAGATCAAGACGAAGGCGAACCAGGACGAGCTTGTCTTTTTCAATATGGCGTCGCGCCCTTGTAAACTAGTTTGTCCGCGACGCCAAAGGACACCAAGAACAGCCTAGGTTTCTGTAATGATTTTTTTTGTGTTCACCTAGGTATTCGAAATTACATGGTACAGTTGTCCGGACATCCACGAGCTTCGTTCCCGGAAGTTGCCCTTGGGGCCATACAAGACTTGATGGTTGCGTCGCCTTGGAAATACCCATGCCACAAGTGTTCGAGTGTTTCGCCAACACTTGTTTCTCTACTTACCAGAATGCGCAACACGCCACATGTCTTTCGCGTACCAGCTGGCTATAGTCTATACAACATACATATTCGGCTTAAATTGCAGCAATATCACAGTCATTGAATCGCTTCGTGTGCATTTGGCTGCGTATAGGCAAAGAAGCAGGCTTCCTCGAACACATGCGTGTGTGCTCGTTAGGCGCTTGCGCATATCAACGCAGCAACTACGGTGGCTTTTCTATTCCTGTTTTGTGCACGAAGTAAGCAGAAGTAGTTTCATTGTGGACAAGATGGGTGATAAACTACCGGTAAAGTATACCACGTTTGCAGTCGTTCCCACTCGTTTTGTGCGTTTTCAGTTTACAGGTTTGCACGTTTTTAGAGAGAGGAAAGGCAGGGAGGTTAACCAGAGGTGAATTTCCGGTTTGCTACCCTGCACTGCGGTGAGAGATATAGGGGTTGTAAAGAGGGCAAAGAGAGAGAGAGAGAAAAAAAAGAGGGGAGCAGTATCACCATACGGTCGTAGGGCTACGGTAGCGGGTATGTAAAAGTGAGGAAATCGAAAAGGGGGCAGCTATTCACCATTTACAGATAACCTAGTGTGAAATGCATTCTCATAAATGAAAAATATATCCGCCTCTCGAGAACCATGTTTTCGAGAACGGAAGCTCAGACAGTAGGTACAGTGCGGTTTTGCGGAGTGGAGTTCGTGCTGGATTCTTACGTTGCCACCGAGAATAGATTGGCCGCCGACATCTCGCTGCTGCTGCAACAAAATTAGACACGCCTTTGCGCCCAGTCGGGGTCATCGATTACGAAACTGACGCTCAAGAGAGCAAACCACAAGGACGCAGTATAAGCAGTCTGCTACGAGCCTAAAAACAAGAGTTGTTATGTATAGCCGCGACCTAATGCTTATATTCCTTGACGGAAAAAACATACCGTCGAAGGACTTGTTGATTTCTCTTGTGATAACGACAGGGGCACACCACAAAAGGCGCGAGAAAAGCGGCCGGGAGCGGGCGAAAGTGTAAGGGCGACGATCGAGGTACGAGGCTGGGCCAAAGAAAGAAACTATTTAACGAGAAACTACCAACAAGCTCATACGCGATCAACTCCGCCACGCTCAATTATCCGGCGAGGGAAACGTTTCTGCCGTAACGCGCGCTTCGCCCCGTACCGCAATCCGATGCAATTACCGGCGCGCTGTACGTGGAAAGTACAATCCCCGTTATGAGCAGCATATACTGAGTTCAAGGCGTGGCCGCGTGTAAAATAAGAACAAGAAAAAAAAAAAAGGCATCCTATGACGTCATCATGTCGAACGCCTGTCCACTGAACCCCTGCAAGTGGCCTCAGATTTCTCTCCTTCGTGCGCAAATAAGCCGGCAATGAACATGTAAAAAATCAAAACATTCGCTTGACAGAGAGCACGCAAAAGGCACTCGAATAATTTTTCCAACAAACAGTGCCGTTCTTTCTATTTTTTTCTGAATTTGTTTATCTTTCTTAATACCGTGGGCGTCTCCACTATTTCTACCAGTTCCCGCCTGCCTCGAGGGCTTTGATTAAGCCAACACGGCTCTGTTACAACCCCCCCCCCCCCCCCCCCCCTCTTCCTTTCATGCCACCGTCTTTATACGAGGGCAAAATAGCGCTCGCTGATGCTTTTTCTTGGTACGTGACGATCACCGTGGAACAGCACGAACGGTCCACTGCTCCGGCAGCGTCCAACGAACGAGCCATTAGCTGCCGCTTGACTGCATGCACCTCAGTCGTGCCGGGTGCGATGGGCCAAGAGCACGCAAATAAGGTGGGAGCTATGTTTAGCTCCTGTTGGCTACTCTATACAGTGGCCGTGGCGACGCCGATTGGTTAGCGCATGCACGTCACATGGGCTCAGACGACCGTTTTCCCTCGTGGTCGCCCAAGAAAGTAAGTCGACGTACGCAATAAAAGAGAGGCATCTGAATTCTTGAAAAAAAAAAAAAACATTGCTCCACTCAGCCACACCTTTGATTTATTTGTTGTTTTTCTCTGCGTGTACCATGCATTGGTCATCTGCGGTTGCAGAGCGTAGTCGACCATGTAGGTATTTGCTGCCAATCTGGCGTAGCATTAACATGACGTTCGACCGTACTGCCTCCCACTATTGTTCACCTCTTTGTCCCGGCTTTCTCTCCAGCATGTGGTGTGAATGAAAAGTTTATAATTGCGTCTCAATACTTTTTTATACGAGGGAACAAGAAAATAATTGTTTAATTCGCCTTCTTGACGCACTGTTCGTTATACCGAGTTTAGTACCTGTTGTACTATTAGCAAGACCATTTGTATAACATATCTATATTCATATACTTTTTTTCTATAGCAATAAATACGCGTACGAAGGAAATAATAAAGTTCATGACTAATTTCTAGGCCGTCTGCTTCGGAACCAAAAGGTAGAGAGTTCGATTCCCTTTTATCGCATTCGTGCAATACTGCACTTTGTGTCGATTAATTACCGGGTAATGGTAAACCGTTCCCATAATAATTTTGACGCTCAGCGGTCGATATAAGCTGTTGGTAAATCACTGTTCATCGTGTCAGCAACCGTATACAATTAGTGGAGTGGTGCTTGGCACGTTTATTTGTCGGAAAATGCATTTCGATAACGTTTATAAGACAGGGCAGCTGCCTGCATGGGCTACTGTGCGGATAAGCGTTGTTCTAGCGGAAGAGGGCTCAGACGAGCGAATAACAGGATGACTCGACACACAATCCTACCATCTCAAAAGCGAATAGCTTTCTTTGCCTCAATCGCTCGTTTCCTTGGTTCGTTGGTGGTCGGTGGTCGGACTCGGCAATGAAAACATTCGTTCGCTCGCTCGTTCGTTCGTGCTTTTCGCTTACATTGACAATCATCGTTGGTGGTAACTGCAGATTTTTTAAACATTTTTTTCTCATTAAGTTGCGTTAGGAATAAATAATCAATCAACAACAATTCTAACAACAATTTTAGTTGACATTAAGCGGAAGAAGTGGAGCTGGGCAGGCCATGTAATGCGTAGGATGGATAACCGGTGGACCGTTAGGGTTATGAAATGGTTACCAAGAGAAGGGAAGCGCAGTCGAGGTCGGCAGAAAACCAGATGGGATGATGAAGTTAGGAAATTTGCCGGAGCAAGTTGGAATACGCTAGCGCAAGACAGGGGCAATTGGAGATCGCTGGGAGAGGCCTTCGTCCTGCAGTGCACATAAAATATAGGCTGATGATGACACCCACCCACTCCGGGATCTGGCGCCGACGTGGTAGCTAGACGCTTACATCATGTTCTTCCTCAGGTTTGTTACTCTTACCTTTCTGTCAATGGCAAACCATTTAGGAAGTCGGCGCCAGATCCCAACTTGACTGTGTGCATGCTTTTACGCCTGCTATACGATGTGACCACGATCTGTGCAGGAGACAAACTTTTACAGCGAAGCTGTTAATGGCTCAGTCTTCGATGGTCGTGTCCGCATGTTCTCTCATTGGCCGTATGGTGTAAGTGCGAGTGAAAGCACGTGAGGGATACGCGCTTTCACGGGGAGCGAACGCACGGCGGAAACCAAACGCGAATTCTTCCGTCGCGCGAAAGGCCATGGGGGGACGGGATGGAGGGAGGGGAGGCGACGTTTAGCTGCGGCACCAAATGCGTATTTTGCGACCGGGCGCAAGGGGAACTCACGACTCAATCACCCATGAGAAAGGAGGAAAGCGGGAAGGCAGCGTGGGAGGGAAGGAGCGCGGCTGTTACTCTGCGAGCAATTACCTGCGTACTTTGCGCGGCGACTCGCGCGCACCATATCTTGAAAGCGATCTGCAACACGGCTCCTACCTTTCTATGCGCTGTGCTTTCGCCGCTCAGTTTCCGTTGAAGCGATAGACCGCATGAACCTTCGTTCACAGCTGATGACGCGCTTGCTCACGCCAGCGTTTTGACAGCGGTTGTGTGCGATCATCGAGTGTGATTTATTCATCTTTGCGTGTGCGCGCTGACACCATCCTTGTTAATTCAGTTTGTAAGCGAATGTAAGCGAACTTTCAAACTATACAGCCGATAACACTGCTATCCTTACTCCCTATAGCTCGATACTAATCTGCTATCGCAACTGATGCTTTGCAAAGCGCAGAACTGTTGTAGATGGCGGTGGCGTTTTGCCCGCGTTCGCACCGAACGCGCGCGGCCTTGGTGACGTATTTACTACGGTACACCACCCTATGTCGGTGTACCGTAGCGACCATAAGGCCATGGTCCCTGTGGTCACTAAATAAATGAGAACCACCGAATCATATATATATATATATATATATATATATATATATATATATATATATATTTCTCATTCTTTAATAGTTCACATAACTAATTACACCATGACATCTTAATAGTCATAACTGGAAATACATAATTCCCATTATAGTGCAGCTACGCTGGTTTTCCATCTCCACCCCAGTGGAAGGGCTGACAGTCTTTTTTTTTCTGAGATTGCTTTTACTTGCTGGAGACGTAGAACTAAACCCGGGGCCTTTGTCTCCTGAACAGGAAAATCAGATGTCCGATACTATTACGACAATATCAACGACACAGCAGCAGCAGTCCGTGATACTGGAAGAACTATATATACGCAAAGCAAAAAAGGGCATACTTAAGCACACTTGGGCAGAGATTAAAGACAAACCCGAAGGAAGTCTGGAAATATTTTAAAAGCAACAGAAGTACCGGTGTCACTTTACCTGAGATACTAGATGGAGTTGATTATGGCAAGGATTCAAGGGGAAAAACGAACTGTTTCAATCTCTATTTACAATTGGTGTTTTCCAGTCAAGTAACAAACCACACTCCCTTCCAATCTTCAAGCAACCTGACAAGAATGGAGGATATAGAAATTTCTGATCGGGAAATCATGCTGTTATTAAAGAAAGTTGAACCTACATCTGCTCCTGTAACATTTCAACTTACATTCTGAAAAATTGTGCTGCTTCTGTTGCCCCGTATCTAGTTGCGCTGTTTCAGAAATCTTTAGAGAGTGGTGAACTTCCTCATGCCTGGAAAAGTGTCAATGTCGTTCCAATACATAAGGGTGGTGATAGAAGTAAAACATGTAACTATAGGCCTATATCTTTGACGTGCATGCCCTGCAAGACACTTGAACATGTCATTTATACTCAGTTAATCAGCCATCTACAAAATATTTTTTCTGTTCAACAAAACATGGATTTAGGTCAGGTTTCTTATGTGAAACACAGCTCATAGAATTTACCCATGGTATTTCCGCTTCCTTAAACTCTGCCATTCAGGTACATTGTATTTTTCTAGATTTTCGAAAGGCCTTCGATTTAGTTGCTCACGACCTAATACTACAGAATTTTTCACTTTTAAATATTCCTACTACACTCCTGAATTGAAGCGTATCTCATGGAAAGAAAACAGTGCATAGTTTGTGACGGTATCAGTTCAGTAAGTGTGGGTGTGACCTCTGGTGTTCCGCATGGGTCGGTTCTAGGCCCTCTTCTTTTCTTGATATTTATAAATGATCTTAGTAACTACATTTCAAGTGCCGTTCGACTTTACGCTGACGACTGCTGTGTCTACCGCACCATATCCTCTGAAGCAGATGCAGTTACACTACAGCATGACCTCAACTCCGTGTACTCCTGGTGCCAAAAGTGGAATATGGCGCTGAATCTTTCGAAATGTAATCTGGTCCGGTTTACGAAAAAGAAACAATTCCTCCAAGCAGACTTCATTCGTAGCACAGAAATATCTGCTTTCTCAACTTATAAGTACTTAGGAGTCTTTCTTTCCACTGATTTATCATGGAATACACACGTCAATTATATCACCGCGAAAGCCAGCCGCACATTAATTAAACTTCCTCCGACGTAACTTTAAAGATGCTCCAGTTAGGCTGAAGGAAACGTTATACATTTCGAGCGTTCGTCCAATAATTGAGTACACTTGCGCTGCCTGGGATCCGCATTCCAAGCTGTATGTTGAAGAACTGGAGCGCGTCCAAAAACGGTCTTCCAGATTCGTATCTGGCGACTATAATTTTCAAAAGAGCTCTTCTGGCTTGCGCGAGAAGTTGGGATGGCCGTTACTTGAAAACAGGCGAAAATATCTCAGACTCTCTTTCTTTTATAATGTTCTTAACAATAACACTAGCATTCAAAAAGAGAAATGCATAAAGGAGCCCAGGTACATTTCCGCCCGCACTGACCACCCAATAAAGGCACGCGAATACAGTTGGCGAATAAACGCATTCAAATATAGCTTTTTTCCACGACCAGTGCATGACTGGAACAGTCTAACTGCGCAAATTGCTACTGCCCCTTCCACATCCTTTCTAACGGCGTTGCAGAATCAGTGTTAATATGAGTGCAATATATTGCTTGTCCTTGTATGTTTTATTCCTTTTGTTGGTTATTCCCAACGATGTTAGCCCAGATCACTACATTCAGATGTTCTTATTTTGTGTGAGTGTGTTATGCTTGTTCATCTTTGTGTAGTAGTTTTTGTTTTTGCCTTTTACTCCCATAGTGCATAGGTATTTTAGACATTCTTGTTAATCTTTCTATAATAGTTTTTGTTTTTGCTTTTTACTCGAATAGTGCATAGGTATTTTGGATGCTCTATATACAGCATAATTTGCCTAACTTATATTATATATCTCTTATTTATTTCTGTTGTTCCCCCTACAATGATGTCTTAGAGGGCGCTGTAGGTATTGTATATAAATATAAATAAATAAATAAAATAGTTTCCTCGAAATATTTTCTAAAGCATATTTTGCTTCGTTTCCATTCAAAACCTTTGCACAGTGTTCAAAAAAGTGTCGTAAGCCATCGATGACAAAGTCATTACTGAACGACACAAAGAAACGAGATCGACTATTTACATAAATCCCCTCAAGCTCTTAAGGGATACAAAGAATGCAGAAATTTTATTACCAAGAAACTTCGTTCGGCTGAGCATCACTATCTCTTCAACCTTCCACCGACGGAAGTTCTGCAAATGTTTGGGAGACACTTATTTCGATGCTAGGCATTGGCAAGAGCCACGCACATAAATTTTAAAGGAAGATGTGCTGTTAACCAGTCGGGCACTAGCAGATATATTTATTCTTTTTTTATTTCCTTTAGTCAAGGTCCAAACATTGACGCGGACTTGAGATGCATGAACTGTTGTACTGATCCTACCGTTTTTCTCAAACCTCTCTCAAAAAGCGAAGTTACGGCTTACTTTTTGGAGTTACGCAACAGAAAGGCAACTGATGAATCAGGATTTCAAAGAAAACAATTGGAACACGCCATTAATATTCTAGCACCTTCTCTCACGTACATATTCGATTGAAATTTGCTTACAGGAATTTTTACATGCAACATGCAGGTTGCAAAAGATACAATAATACATAAAAAGAAATAAAAATGACATGACTAACTACAGGCCAATATCAATTTTGCCCATTTTCTGAAAAGGCTATATTAAAACATCTGACAGGATTTGTTGACCGGCACAACCTTATGAACTCATCATAATACGGTTTTCGTAAAAAATTATCGACTGAGCTTGCTCTTCTAGAACAAAAGCAATATACCGGGTGTTCAAAATTAAGCTTTACGGAATTTTTAAAGATCACCTGTGGCAGGTAGCATAATTCTTATCATTCAGCTAGGTTATTCAAAGAGGCGGACATTAGTAGGACGAGAAATCGACACACATTCAACTAATAACAAAAATTGACTAATAAACTTCTTAGTTAATTACTTTACGACACATATTACAATTTACGAACTGTAGCTGATGAGATTGCAAGATGCATCTACTTGAAATGAATTTACAGAACGACACTAGTTTCGAGATATTATTTCCCAAAGCGTGGACCGTTCCAGTTACTTATGTGCTTCAATGTATAAAACAGCATTTTGGTATAAAGTGGAACAGTGCATTTTTACGGCGTTTGAAGGCGCATATCTCCAAACTGGTGTCATTCTGGAAATTCATTCCAAGTGGATACGTCTGACAAGCTCACCGGCTACAATTGGAAAATTGCAATATTTGTCGTAAACGAATTAACTAGGGAGTTAATTAGTGAAATTTTGTTAATTAGTTAAATATGTGTTTCGATTTCTCGTGCTACTAATGGCCGCTTCATCGAATAACCCAGCTGAATGATAAGAATTATGCTACCTGCCACAGGCGATTTCTAAAAATTCCGTAAAACTTAAAAATGAGCACCGGCCTGTATATGGGAAACCTTTGAATCGCAGAACATAGTACGTGGGTTATTTCTTGGCCTTTACGAAGGCACTTGACCTTAATAATCATGGCGCTTTATTAAAGAACTTGAATATTATGGTATTAGGGGAGTTGCTAACTCTTTAATGTATTCTTATTTGCAATATAGGTTACAATTTGTAAATATTGTAGGTGATCGTTCAGATAAAAAGCCAGTACCGCTGGGCGTTCCTCAAAGAACCGCGTTGTGACATTTTATTTTTATGCGTTACTTAAATACACATAATATACACGGAAGACATTTTATTTTTATGCGTTACTTAAATACACTTAATATACACGGAAGACACCACCTTGTTTAGTGCCGGAGAATCAGGTGCTAGCTTAGTATTAAGAGCTGATAATGTACTAACTAAAATATCCTACTGGGCCACTCATAATTACCTAAAAATTGACGTTAAGAAAACTAAAGCAATGCTGTTCCGACCACGCAGCAAATGTGTTCAGCTTCCTCCTATTAAACTTAATGATAGTTAGAAAGATGTGGTGGCATCTTCAAATATGCTGGGAGGTTTCTTTAGAGAGCATATGACATGGGATGTCCATGTTAAGTACGTTGTAGGTAAACTGTCTAAAATCGGGGGCATACAGGGTCACCACACTTTTCATTTTCTTATGTCAGTCAACATGATGCCATTCAATGTCCTCTGCCTGCCGCAAAGTTATTATTGACTTCTAGTTTGGGGAACTACAACAAGCGAAAGCCCCAATAGACGTAAAGGCTTACAAAAAAAAAAAAAAAAAAAACAACCAATAACTTAATATATACAAACTTTCTTTTCTTACGCACACAATAGTCCTTTTTTGAAGCACAATACAGTAGAAACTCGCAATGGTAAATAATGATGTCATACTAATTAGGTTAACCAATCTAGTAGAAAATGTAACCATGTATAATATTCGAAAACCGGAGCAATGTAACGGATAAATAAAATGTATACGGATAAATTTCGATCTGAGGCACTTTAACATTCACCGAAATCTAATAACATACGAGTCTTAGATGACGAAGGCAGACGCAAAACTGCTGAATCAGTGTCGCCAGCCTTTAAGTCAAGAGTCACGCTTTGATACCACTTAAAAGGACGTCACATATACGGTTTCCGATGTAGACCTATGCTGAATGGGACAGGGACTCCCCGAATCAGCCTTTTAGTTTGGAAGCATGCAAACTAAATTGGCCTGACCTCCTCTACCGGATACTTGGTGAAAAAATGTTTTGTTGTGTGTGGCCACTTAAAGAATAAATTGGCTATTACATTCTATATGGGGAGCTGTGCTTCTTACGAATCACCAAGAAACGTTTTGAGATTAGGACTGAATTGCGCCTTTTTAATATACAAAAACTGCCCGTCCCACTGTCTCAATAGCTGTGGCGCTTTTCTGCTGATCACGAAGTAGCGGTTTGAATTTCCGTCGACGGGGGCCACATACCGACGGGCGCGGAATGCAAAAAAGCGCTTGTGTGTCTGGTTTTCTTGGTGTAGTCTATCTGACGTGATGCGCGGTATTGCGTTACGACTGCGTTACTTTTTATAGGAAGTACGAATAGCTTTAATCGTGGGCTATTGTCTAGATACTGTGCTCCATAACTTACACTTTCGTGCACCCTACGGAAATTACCGTAACTCCGTCAGCTGGAAGCGCCCTGTATACATGCAGAACCAGTTTTTAGAACCAGTTCATGAAGGCATTCATTAGCAATATGACTCCTGCTCCGCTACCTCAGCGACCTTTAAGGGTGGAAGTCAGGATTTGCCTTTCATGTTTTAGTGGAACGCCAGGACTCTCAAATACGGCTTTATTGAATTTAGGAGAATTTGTTTCTTCTTTTTTGCACTCGTTTTTCATACTGGTCATGTGGTCATCCATGATTTCCAAAGCGTGCAGTCAGGCTTTTAGGGTACGAATCGTTTCCTTGTCCAACTTCCGGTCGTCGCTGCGATGTTATTCTCGGTTGTTCGTAAGAAACTGACTCAAATGCTTCAACATCATAGTGACAATTTCAATGAACACGTGTGTCTTGCGTCAAGACGAAGATGTCGTCCGTTACTTTGATTACAGGCTGCGTTTTACAGTTGAGTCAATGCGAACAAACAGACTACAAACACGCCGAACCCCCCTTTTTTTGTCTCTTCTGATCAATTTCTCTCGTAGGTGAGCTGCAAAAGTGGGCTTACAGTCAGCGTCAAAAATTTGTGGGTCACGGGATCCGCAAAAAAGCTGGCTACTTACGCAGCCTGCTCGCGCAGCTTGGATGCTATTTTCAGCATGTAATAATATATGCGAACAACATAGTGTTGTACAGCTTTACTGGGTACGGTAACAAACTGCTAAAAAATTGAATGTTCTCTCAAATGCCACGGTACGCAAACATTTGACGCCGACTGTACCTTGACTCACATTTATATGAAAATTGTTAGGAGGTTTTAATAAATAGTAATTCGACGCTCGCTTTTTTTTCTTTCTTGTTTTGCTCTTTGTCGTAATTTACACGTATGTAAAGCTGTAAAAAATTTAATTGGCTATCCGAAGCGAATTTTTTCAGGGCAGTATTTGGTTGGTTCATATTTTATTTAAAAGGACCTCAATGGTTAAAGGTCCTGCTGCAGGTCTTTAGCCCTTCTAGCCTAGTTCAAGGTTGCTCTACCAATGCAGTGCTTCTCAAGAAACTTTTTGTCAAATACCAAAAGCGTTACCTAAAGTGATCTGCCAAAAGTGATCAGTACAGGGTGAGCAGAAGCTCGCAATGTTCTGTGGCAATGTCCAGGGACAAAGACAACACAAGCGAAAGTGCTTGGAGGTAACAGCCTACAGATTGCGAACAGTTCATTATGGACGATACGTTCATCATGCCACTTATGCAGCTTCTTCACGAACCAGGCCTACACGCATTTATTTAACTATACTATTTGGCATGATGTATTAAAGTCGTGCGGTAAAAAAAAAGCATTACCGCCTTTTTACCACAAACAATTTCCTAGTGCCACTACTTTATGGCAAAAGTTCCAACATGTTGCTTTTCGACAGAAGCCACCTAGAGCATGTGAAAGCTTCGCATAATAATTGGAATAGACTTAGAGGTAAAAATAAGATGTGTGAAGGGGGCTAATGTTAAATGTTATGACGTAATTATCATCGAAAGAAGCCCACCTGTTAACTAGATGACTAACCAGCTAAATTTTAAACAGTGTCATCTACCCCTATGTATAACTGCCAGGTCATAAGCTAAACTCCCGCCACCTATATGTTTTTAATCTGCTGAATTAAAAAAAAAAGAAAAACGAATGAGCGATTGAACCTACCCAACTCACGGTTACGCGATGAGGACAACACGATAGAGCTCAAAGTGCGCGCTACGCACGCCGAAACACACATGCGTACACGCAAATAAGAAAAGCGTATTTGTGAAAAATTGCCATGTCACTGACGCAATGACTCAGCGGGGGATTCCCCGTATTAGAGGTCTCGCTTGGAGCTAATCCTCGTCTGAATTCCACGTAATTTTTTCGAGTATGCTGGAATATATACAGGGGCAGGGGTGCATACGTCCTCCATTTGACGTCTTTGTTATGCCTATATAGGCGCAATGCGAGCAAAAGCGACCATAGCAGCAAGTATCGTTATATACCATTTACACATTAAATTTTAGATCAGCTTGCACGGCTTCGCTTGGCTGGCGAGGGCATATAACTCGGCTCACCAGCCACCCATACCCTATAACCCGGCGCGTTGGCTCAGTTAGCTAAGGCGTTGCGCTGCTGAGCACGAGGTCGCGGGATCGAATCCCGGCTGCGGTGGCTGGATTTCGATGGAGGTGAAATGGAAAAACGCCAGTGTACTTCCGGAGCCCTCCCCTACGGGGTGCCTCATAATCAGAACTGGTTTTGGCACGTAAAACCCCAGAAAGAAGAACCAATGTCCTCTAAGCATCAACAAAAAATCAGGGTTCATTAAGTACGATTACCTAAGGCAGATTAGCTCCAAATTAAGTAATGCCTTCATTGCCTTTTTCATCAAGGTTATTCAAGTGTCATTGAGAACCTAATCGTAGGAAACATTGCAGATGTTCGCACATGCATTGCACATACGCCCGAAGATTAACTACAGCTGGACACTCCTTAGTTATTTTTTCTTTTACTGTGGTAAAACGATTCCCTTGCTTGCTTTACCGGCTTTCTTTCTTTCTTTCTTTCTTTCTTTCTTTCTTTCTTTGAGTCTTGCTTTTTCATTTTTATTTCTTTCTTTCTTTTAATGCTCAACAGCTCGTTCCTATGCGTAAAAGGTCCTTCGGACTCGCGCCATCCTGTTCGTTTGTGACTCGCTCGTAGATAGAAAAATGCTTTACGCTTTTTGGGGCGAAGCACCTTAGGGCCGAGCCTTGTCCCACCCCTCGTCGTCGTTGTCCGTAGCTCTGGTTTTCACGGAGTCCCCTAGGGGCGCTGCGGTGCACAAGGGCTATATAAGCACTCGTTCCCGATGCGCGCTATCTTTCTCTCTTCAGCCATGGATGATAACGGTCGCTTCTGATAACGGCGCGCCCGCTATGGATGAAAAGGCGAGAGTGGCGGATGAACTGCAAGCGGAGTCGAGGGCTCGCAAAGCTGCCGCAGCACGGCGACGCAGACAATAAGCGGACCCGGAGTCTAGGGCGCGGGAAGCTGCAGCAGTACGGCAATGCCGGCAAGCGGACCCGGAGCTGAGGGCTCGCAAAGCTCGCGCTTGAACCGAGCATCGGCGCCACCAACCTGAGGTAGAGAAAGCTTCCGGCGTTTTGCCGCCGCTTCCCGCGCTCTCGCCGCCTCTGGGTCCGCTTGCCAGCGTCGCCGTGCTGCTGCACTGATCGCAAGGCAGTCTTAATGAAGGGAAAACGAAGTCCGCACCTCAATACCATATACGACCAATAAAACAACATTCTATATACTGCACACATGTGTTGTCACTCATTTGCATGTTCGAGTGGCCAATGTACGGGGGATTCATGGTTACCCGAATGATCCCTCGGTGCTTCGCCCACTCATCATCATTCACTTCGTGGATATGTGGTGTGTGTGTGTGTGTGTTTTGTTTTTTTGCCCACTCTATTCGTTGCCACACTTTTGCTTGAGAGCATGCCGTTCGAATATGCCGGGAGTTGAGACGGAGCTGAACATTCTCCTCTCGTCGCTTTCTGTGGTTGATAGCTAACGATGCGGCCACACGCATAGTCAAATACAAATAAATTGAGGTGCCCTCCTGGGAGAAGGCAAGAAAGTGCACTGATATAGCGGCGCAAAGTTAAGGAGGCGTGGTCAGTGACGTACGCACGGGTACAGAACGGCCAACAGAACAGTTTCGAACATCCAAACGAATAGGTGGCTTCCAAGTTCACGCACCAGCAACGGCTCTCTCCTGGTGAGAGAAACAGATCTCGAAGGCTATGCTTTTGCTGACTGCGTACTACGGAAGGTATAGCTCAGAGACATCACGTTTGGGCACCATTTATATGACGTCATTTTTCATTTTTCTGCCGTCTCTCGACCACATTATATATATATATATATATATATATATATATATATATATATATATATATATATATATATATATATATATATATATATATATATAGATAGATAGATAGATAGATAGCACTAAAACTGGCGTGTTAAGAATGATCAAATAAAGAGGTTGCACATCATCATCATCATCATCATCATCATCATCATCAACAACAGCCTATATTTATGTCCACTGCAGGACGAAGGCCCCTTCCTGCGATCTCCATGTACCCCTGTCTTGCGCTAGCTGATTCCAACTTGCGCCTGCAAGTTTCCTAATTTCTTCAACTCTCCTAATTTTCTGCCATCCTCGACTGCGCTCCCTTCTCTTGGTATCCATTCCGTGACTCTAATGGTCCACAGATAATCCATCCTACGCATTACATGGCCGGCCCAGCTCCATTTATTTCTCTTAATGTCGACTAGAATATTGGCTATACCCGCTTGCACTCTGATCCACCCCGCTCTCTTCCTGTCTCTCAACGTTACACCTAAAATTTTTGTTTCCATCGCTTCTTGCGCAGTCCTTAACTTGTTCTCAAGCTTCTTTTTTTAACCTCAAAGTTTATGCCCCACATGCTAGCACTGGTAGAATGCAATGATTGTGGACTTTTCTTTTCAACAAGAGTGGTAAGCTCCAGGTCAGGATTTGGTAATGCCTGCCGTATGCACTCCAACCCAATTTTATTCTTCTGTGAATTTCCTTCTCATGATAAGGGACCCCTGTGAGTAATTGACCTGGATAAACGTACTCCTTTACAGACTCTAGAGGCTGGCTGGCGATCCTGAATTCTTGTTCTAACACTATTGTAACGAACCTTCTACTATTGCACTTCTTCAGCCAGCTTCACTGAAGTTACAAGATCACACCCCATTTTGTAGGCAGCACCACCGAATTAGGAGCCTCGTGCGGCCATCGCCTGAGGTACGATTGGTCGGTGCCGGCCACCACGTCATAAAACGCGCCGAAGCTTTCTGGATACATTTATGAGGTGCGTCAACTTTCAGATGGCGGGGTCCGAAGGTCGGCCGTCGCCGTTCTCGTCGCGTGTTCTTCGCCAAGCACGAAATAGGTGGCTTCCAAATCCATGCCCCAAAGGGCGGTGCCTTCTGGATTTAAATTGCGGATCTTTAAGGCTATATTTTTGCTGGTTGAATGCAGTGGAAGCAATTTCGGGAGCCCGAAACACGTCAAAAACGTCGGGTTTTGGACACCATGCACCTATTGCAGGGAGCGTTTGTCGACGAACGCGAACTAGGGGTGCTATCAGGGACATTGACAACTCCCGCCATATTGTCCAATTCGCCATCTTTCCAGCTCTAATTGACCCAGAGCAGGCCCAGAGGGCTGCTATACGGCCTCTGATTGGCTCAAAATGCTGCATTACATAACTCGACAATATGGCGGAATTGTGGGGGAGCTTTGTGGTGTCTGAAAGTTTACATGCTGTGGTCGATAGTGGCGCTGCATGTGTCGCATTTCTCCGTCATTTAACAAAAATAAATAAATATATAAAATATAAAAAAAGGACAAGTGTCGCGAACATTGCAACACATTTCTTGCACCCATTTCTGGTCGCACACATTGCAACATATAAAGACAGGCACGCACACGTAGAAATATCATACGAACCTTAAGCCCAACAATGTCAAAGTCCTGCTGGTTTGTTCAATAAATTTCAGTTTCAGTAGAATCAGAAAGCTGTTCGCTTACCTTGATTATCATTTTCGATAGTTCCTACTTAATTTTTCGTCCCGTGGCGAACGGGTATCTAGGGCGGTTGAAAACGCCCAGATGTGCCGCAGGGATTGTTTCTGATGAAAAATACGGTCATATACTGCATAAAGTCCACATTGTTTTTCCCCTACATGTTCTACGATAAATGCATGTAAACGCTTAAAATGCGTGTAAACACGCATGCATGTAAATACTTATTGCGATAGCAATTATATGGACACTCAAAGCGGATTTCTGCGTTGCCGTCGCCGTCGCTGTCGCCGTCGCCGTCGCCGTGTTTGTCGCACCACCATTGCAACTGTGCACAACGCTGTTCGATCATTTGTACGTGTTGCCAAATCTTTATCATAGCTGATGTTCTCATTATGGTGCCACAGTTGATAGTGCAACTTGTAGACTCCAATTTTATTCTATTTTCTGTAAATGCTCGCCACTGCGTGGCTCTTTGTTATGGAAAATTGACTTACTGACCTGTAGTGCATAGACGCATCAATTGGTTCACCCCATACAGAGTACATTGAACTGTTAATGGAATTTAGGCACCGATGTCCTTAGTGATGTTCATTGTCTCTGACTATTAAACTTTTTCTGAACGTCGCGTCAGCTGTAAGTACAAACACACATTGTTACCCCAAAGTCGTGCAACCTATTCGTCCGGCGTCACCAAAAGATTCACGAAGCCATTAGAAGATAAACGAACCAGATATCGGGGTGAAAGTTGCTGCAGTTTAAGATAAGTATGCATAAAACATACTCATGCATGCCGTAAAGGTTGCTGGTTTGAACTTCTAAAAGTAATTAGTTTTAAATGATCGATAAAAGCGCGATAACGCCGTTCGGATAGCAAATTGCAATTGCTTTTGAGTGACAACGTTAAATTACGTTTAATTGTGCAATTACGTTCATATTTTGTAGCTAAAGACGATGGCAAAGGAAGTAGATGAAATGACAACTTGCCTCCGGTGGGAACCAAACTCAGAACCTTTGCATGACGCGCAGGTTTCTCTTCCCTTTGTGCTACAGCGACGGCTGTCCCTCCGTCCACTTCCTTGGGCATTTGTGTACGTTGTTTCGTTTGCGCACCGCTTATCAGCAGGCGCCCAAGTCTGGCTCATCTGTTCCGGACGATAATCTGTGTCGCGCATGTGCGCTGATATGTTTTCACTCGCCCTTTGATCACGGCGTTCCTTTATAAAGGACTGTAGTAAACCTTGTAGCCTCCGAGATCGCAACCACGCAGTTGTTTCACATCTGACTCCCAAGACTACCGGTTCCATCATGGCCTCCAAGATTGCAACGACACAGCTTGCGCCAGGCGATCTCTGAGGACACAAGTAAACCAGTAGGAACATCCGTCTACATGGCCCCAATGAACGTATCACGTGATCTTAGAAACATGCAACTGCCAATTAAGCGTGTACGCTTGTGTGTGCAAAGTCTGTACGAAGCTCTGGAGTACGCAATAATTTGTGAATGGGACTTTCGCGAAACTACCGAGAGTAATGATACAAGGCTCTTACGCAAAGTGTAATATAGTTGCCAGCTATATAGACGCTCACATAGGCCGAGTTTACAAATTTGCTCTATCTGTTTTCGTTCCGGGGTTTCGCCGGCTCTTAATATATATATTTTTATTCATAGAAAGTTCTTAAATAATCTTGAGAGCATATATTTTTACCAATTTGTTTGACACAATCAGAAGTGCCACAGAAAGCTGAAAATATCTGAAAACTATGGAGTAACCCTGGAGCGTCCAACAATTTGCATTAATTATCACACGTGGACAGACACTATAGTTGAAGTTAAGAGGAAAAACTGGAGCTTCCCAGTTAGTGTTATGCACCGACAAGATAACCGGTGGCATATTAGAGTGATAGAATGGGTGTCAGCGGAATGGAACACGCAGTAAAGTGCGGCAAAGGATGCGATCGAGATAGATGACGGCTGCGACACCGTGAGATTTTCGGCGCTTCGCCGTACAGTAAGGAGGTTTCGCACGCTACGTGCACTGAGTGCTTGATATTGATGCTCATCGTAAAACGTGCTCTATAGTTGCTGAGGTGTTACCTAAAGATTGCTAATAAGCAAATTAGACAATTACTTGTCCAACAGGTTTGCCAGCATTGCTTCCCCGCCTAACAGCCCATGTACTTTAAGCCAATTTAGCCAAAGTGAACTTTTGTTGCAGTTTGCCTTTAAGCCTCGAAGACTGAAGATCCAAAGCCCAGTGATCCTATAACGATATACACGATCGCTCCACTTCCTTTTAAAGGGAGCCTAAGAGAACAAAAAAATGAGTTGAGCTATGTTAGTAAATTAGCATTCCGCAATACCAATTAATAGCTACTCTTGCCGGGAGAAGACGCTTCGTCAGCCAGAAAAGACGCAAGAACGAAGGGAGGGTTGCGACACCGCCTTGAAGTCCCCGGACTAGATCAGACTCTGCAAATGACATCAGCAAGTTCAGCAAATGAAGTCAGAATCCATGACATCATGGCGAAGTTCCCGCACCAGTTCGCCGTGACGTCATATATTCGACGCCATTTGCTCGGGCCTAGTTGATATTTAACGGTAAACATGGACTACATTGTATTTCATAAGAGCTAAGCACTGAATTTACGAAGTTTCAAGAAGTTTTATATAACCACAACGGACGAAATGCGAAAAAAAAAAAAATAGCGTAGCTTGTACTGGAGGCGCACTGCTAAAGAGACAGCGGAGCTGATGGGCACCTAGCTAGTCCTGGCTTTTGGGCTAGGCTAAGCACTACCAAGTCATCCCCAGCATTTACCGAAATTTATTGATTATTGATCGATCATCGATTAGCTATTGATTGGCTATCAATTGCCTATTGATGACTAAGCTTAATAGTCCCAGTCATGCTTAGCTAGGCTTAGCCAGGCTCAGCTTCTCTAGTTCACAGGGGTATGTGCCATTGCACTTGGATCCTTTCTGCACTGCCGCCAGGATCGGCCCACATTTTTGGATTCAGCAGACACATTACGCCAACACCACCTAGACAGCACAAGGCCTACGCACTCCGATCCATGACGTCATGCTACCTGGCCCGACTGCCTTAGAATCTAATCAACAGTGATTTTGACGTCACCGCTTCCGTCACGGCAGCCTTGGCAATGGAAATTTCGGGCCAGGTAGCATGACGTCATATACCGGAGTGCGTAGGCCTGTGCTATCTAGGTGGTGCTGATTACGCCCGGCTTAAGCAGCTCCGCTGTTACAAACGCATTGAAATCCGCGACGACACACTGACGTACCAGCCCTGTTGTTTCGGCGCCAAATTGAAAGAGGAAACTTTGACCGTCTTTTTTTTTAGATTAACCTATTATCGTGAAATAAACGAAAGTAGAGTTCTTTAAGAATACTTTATCAATCTAAACTGATTCACTGTTCCTTTTTAGTGTCCCTTTAATATGCAAAATGTCACTGAGGAGGCAGAAATTAAGGATAGAATATATTTTTTATTCAACATTAAAGTGTATATCATAGACATTCAGTCCGCATAAGCCGTGTGGCTTGTGTGCGTGAATGGGCACGGTCGGCAGAGGAGTGCACTGATCCAGAAAAAAAAAATAAAACTCACACACAACGCTTATAAGCTTAATACAGTGAATAAAATAAACGCTAATACAACACTTATGCAATGAATAATACGTGCAAGCAAGTGTAGGCGAAGCAGAGAACAAGAGAAAGAACCGTTGATGCAGACTTGAGAGAGAGAGAGAGAGAGAGAAGCAACTTTATTTATTTATTTGAAATACCTTACAGGCCCGCAGGGCAATGTGTAAGGGGGGCGTTAAAATCACAACAGTGCCTACACAACCAGATAAAAAGAAAACAAAGCACAATACATGGTAAATAAAATTTGAGCACATAATCGCCGTACAGAAGAGAATACCAAGCAATGCGGAAATAACAAGAAATATGGTACACAGGTTAAAGCACACGATAAAATCATTTTGACCAAGGGATTCGAGCACGTAGGAGTTCATGGAGTTCCATGACGTGGGCGGTCCGGTCAGTGGCGATCTATACCTGGCCGGGTCCGTCGAGCGCAGCAGGGTCTCCATTCCTCCGAGGTGGTCAGGAGCTCCGGGCTCCGCGGAGGAGGGTCCGCCGGGCATTCATGGATGAATGTGGGTACGAGCAGCATGGGGGCGTGTGCATTGAGCACAGGAGAGGGTGTAGGCTCCCGGGTGGATTCGGGGGGTGGAAGGAAGGGTACGGGTCAGAAGGCGGCGACATAATATTTGGCACGACTTGACATAACCGAGCCTATACGAACGAGAACACAACTCGGCACTACACAATGGGCAGAATGGTGGGCTGTGAAAGTAAATTCGAATGAATGAAATAATAATCGTTCATTCGGCCCAAAAGGACCCAATTTTAAATACGAACTCAGTTTCGACCACATGTATCAGAATAATGTTAAGCAGGATACGTCATCTTGACATCCACCGACGCTTTCGTGCGAATGCAAAAACTAAATAGAGGACTGGGCATCTACGTGCATCGAAAACTCCTTCAGTCGTCAATAATTAAACTCAAGGCCCTAGGTAACGGAATTTGTACACACATTGCTCAATTGGTTGCGAAACAAAGAATAAATGAATAAATTGAGTTAATGTAACGCGGCGGTCGAGAAATTAAGAGCGAAAGACGCGATAAGTACATCAATACACACTCACAATCACGAACACATTGCGCGCATCGAAAACCCGAATTAATTACGGACGAACCGTCGACAAACGCGCGGGAAACTCCGGGCAGCCCGCGCACATGTCGCCGCAATCACAAACGATCGCACGCACTCTACGATGGCACGGCTCCAACGGCCACACATCACACTTTCCGTGACGTCATTAATACGGAAAGCGACGCGCGCGACGTCACGGTGCAGCGCCGAGGGGCAGTAACGTTGCAAAAGCCGTGACGTCGCCCTCACTTGAGCCAAAGGCAGCCCCGAAACAGCCGACGTCGTCCTTCTCAAACATTCTCTAGGTCCTTTCTCCAGTCGCCCTTCGCTGTATCTTCTCTCTCCTTTCGTTTCCCGCGCTCTTTAAGGCCAAGGCTGATCCACGGTGGCTAAACGGTGCACAAACGCATTTCTCATTTAGATGCGGCTATCCACGCAATGTGCGAGTTTCATTCTTAGCACGCTTTCGCTCTCTCTCTCTCTCTCTTAAATGAACGCGTAACCTTCGCCTTTCTATCTTTTCCGCTCTTTCCACTATATCGCTACTATGCTTTCTTAATACTTACCGGTATCTTTCCCTCTCTCTATGACTATTTTTTTTTCGGTTTACGTAGGAGATTGCTTTCTCTTTTATGATAACTATAACCAAAAGAATTTCAGCTAACTCGTGGTTGTTGGCTAAAAGTATAATTAGTACACAGTTGCAACATGGTGTTCCACTCCATCCTGCCACTAGTCATCGACATGAAGTCTTGCTGTACGAGCGCAATTGACTGCGTGGAGCTGTCCGTATACGCATTCACAGATTCACGGTGTTTTTCATCCTCTCCCTTTCCATATTTCTCAACTTTACATTTCACTTTGCCCTTCCCACAATGTAGAGTAGCCAACCAGGGGGCTTTTCTGGTTAGCATCCCTACATTCTCTCTCTCTTTCACGTGCAAACATGCTAAAGAAGAAAACTAAATTGTAGCAGCTGAGTGAAGAATGTAAATGTAAGCGTTTGTAGCTTTTGCGAAATTAAGCCATGCGGTGTTTATTGGCTATGTCACAGCGGTAGACGATGGTGTATTTGTTTTCGAAAACACTTTGCGCATATGCCTGTCAGGACGAGTTCTCACATTAGTACGTGTTTTCATCGAGCACGTCAGGAGCTCAGAAAAGACATCATAACAACGCTTCGCAAGACGTTCAGCCGCGGCCTTTGTACTCAATAGTGCATTAAGGTTTCCTACTTTAGCATGGAGCCCCTACCGGTTTACCTGTCTGCAGATTATTGGTGTGTTCGGTTACGACAGTTGAATGAGTGCCACCTAATCACATTGCGGAAGTACGAATTATCAAAGGCACTGGCGTTACTTCATTCCACTTAAAACTACCCGGTAACCAATGCTAGCAACCCTTCAATGTTTTTATTAGATTTAAGAATATTCGACGTTGACCGAAGATTCCTAGATTCATATATGAATGTAGGAATGTTTCAGCTCCTCACTCAATGACTTGCAAAATACATGTTTTAGCAGCGTGATACCGACGCAATACCGACGCAACAGCGTACCGGAAACCACTCACTTTCGCGGAAACAGGAAGCGAGGGCAGGGTGAGCCGTGCACGCCCGTGTGACGGCCGCTACAACCAACGAAACTGCTGCGTCAGAATACCAACGTTCTATTCTTTTTCTGACTTATACCACCGTGATACGGATGTGAGAGGGAAAAGTATTGCTCACAACGGTGAATTCACTTCGTCGAGGAATCCAAATGCTTTGGAGACTCGATCCTCTACCGAAATTAAACGCACGAAAAAAAAAAAAGACAGGCTCAAAGACCTCAGATTATTGACGACACGTGCACTAACTTTTAATGGTAGCGGAAGTCGTCGTTGGTTTTAGCACCTAAAACCCCAGAAAGAAGAAGAAGCGGAAGTCGTCACATTGCTAAATATTATATTTGATTGGGTGTCCGACGAAGTGTGTCGAATCGCAGGTCTCTTCGGCTTGGTCTCTTCAACTCTGGGGGAAAAAAGAAAGAAAAAAGATGGCGGTACCAGCCGGTTTATGGAAGCTTATTACAGTTCAAAACAGTTGAGGAAAAATTGCATTTGAAATGGCTTAATGCGAACCACTTTTTTTTAATGCGCGTGGCGATGGCGATAAAAGAAAGCAGAATGCTTGTTCATCTGCGCAACATGCTGCCATTATTTTGCTAGCAAGATCCTAATCTTCATACCCTTGTGCCTTTGGTTAGCAGTTGGGCATGAAGCTCGTGTCCTCTTTCCATTTGAGCTCATTTATTTAATCGCTTGTCGCAGACATTTTATTTCGATAGCAATTATATATGGACACTCAAAAGCAGATTTCTGCCGTCGCCGTCGCCGTCGCCGTGAGGTTCCGTATGACGTCATTTGGAGAAGAAATCGTCGCCGAACGCTGTATGTGCGAGTGAAAGGGCGCGAGGGGCGCGTCTTTCACGGGGAGTGAACGCACGGCGGAGACAAACGCGCGTTCTGCGCCGTGCTCGCTTAAGGGCTGCAGAAGTAGGCGTCTCTGTTCTCCTTCACAATCACCATGTAGAGCAAACGCGCCTTCTTCCGACGAGCGAGAGGCCGTGGGGGAGGGGGAGGGAAGGGAGGCGACGTTTAGCTGCGGCACGCAGTGCCTATTTATATCAGAGGCTCCGGCAACAGTCACCAACGCCGCACGCATTTTGAGCGAACGCGGGCAAAACGCCGATGGCGTCGACAACAGTTCTGCGTGTTGCCGATGCTGCTGCATGTCCAAGTTTATACAGCTGATAAAGCTAATATCATTACTCCGTATAGCTCTCTACAAGTTTGCTATCGCAATTGATGCTTCGCCTTTCAGGTGAAACTGCGACAACTTTTTAATACTATATCAGCAGGAAGTTTCCCTATGGTCTCCTTCAATATGGTAATTTAATGCTAGATACCACGTCGCCCCTTAATAAACATTCCTCGTGGAAATACTACTACTACTACTACTACTACTACTACTACTACTACTACTACTACTATTAATAATAATAATAATAATAATAATAATAATAATAATAATAATAATAATAATAATAATAATAATAATAATAATAATAATAATAATAATAATAATAATAACCATTGCAGTTTAAGTTTCGAACTTGCGCGTGGTCCGTGAGGGACGTCTTATCAGTTAATTTCGTTTTCTCCTCTGCTCTTTTTTTTTAAGAATGTGCAATTATAATTGCGAGATGTTTATATATTTGACGCTGTTTGGAGGATAAATATGGATGTGTATAGCATGTGACTACTGCTTGCCTGAGAGACAACTATGGGTGTTATTCGTATTATTCTGTCATTGAGTTTAAAACGTGATTTCTTCCCTGTACCCGTGAAATGTCTGCAATGAATACTCGTTAAACAAACGATTGCGGCCGTCATGTCGCAGTGGTAGTCGCCTCGTCAAAATGTCGTAAAATTTAGAGGCTGCTCCTGATTTCCATGCAAAGAAAAAAAATGAATTCAATTTAATTTTGGGCCACGTAATTTTCTTGCGTGTAACGTTAGAAGCATATTTAAACAAGGTCAGGAACCATGTCTATTACGTGCGCGTTGGCAGGCTTCTGAAGCTGTACAGCCGCCCAAGGGGAGAACGTGACGTCAAGCGGCTAAGATTAATATACGGCGCGCAGTTGATCGAGCGACATGCGCATGCGCAATGGTGTGGCGTACGATGTCAATGGCTTAGAAGAGTACAGCGCACGCGACGTGGAACAGGGCTGTGACGTATGACTTCGTCGGAGGTCTCACATCAGCGCACGAGAACATGATGTCCCGTCTGAATTGCTAATGGAGGACGTTCGAACTATTTCACCACAAAATAGCACCCCATCAGCGTTCCTAGACTTCCTCTTTTTCAAAGGCTGGCAGACCCTAGTGCTCTTCGGCTTCAGTGACAAGGCGAGTACGGGCGCATTTAGCACGACGTACGCCTATGGCAAGGCGTCGCATGCACGACACCTTCCCCATATATGCAGCAGCGTTTGCGTTTCTGCTATAGCGTAGAATAAACGTTCTCGGCGTTCAGTAAGGCCCAGATTAGGCGGACACTGCAACACAAGTAACACACAGAGGGCCCGAGCGTAAGCGGGAATCAATTAGCGACGCCACTCCCGGTTATCAGAAACCGATTTCTCTCCATGATAAAACGGAGACACTTCCAATCTGAAATCGATACACATCGAGCAGTGACGAAAAAGAGGAAGACGTTGTCGACGCAACACGCGACAAAACGGAGTTGCGGAAGACTTACTATGTATAAAAGGAGCGGGAGCACGCAGACAGGGGCTCACGCCCAGACTATTAAAGATGCCGTGTCCTCCGTTTACGGTAACAACACACGGGAATTAACGTACGGGACGAAGGAAATCGTCGGCGTCTCTCAACTCCAAACCGCACCCACCACATTAGTAGAGACAAAGCTACACCAACAATGAGTCTGGATGTCCTTGTAAGAGACAATGAAGCGAAGGAGGAGAGAGAAAAAAAATAGTTCAACGCAAAGTGCCGGACATTCCCCGAATCTGTTTTCTCTAAGCAAAGCACTTTCCGCTTATACGAAGGTGTCGCGTAATAGCCGCCGGTCAAAAGACGACGGAGTCTGGTTTTAATTAAAGGAAAGGTCCGGTTCATAGACTCATCACAATGCTGTGATGAGACGAGCCGTTGCGACGGGGAAAAAGAAAGGTACGAGAACGGAAAAGTACCGCCAGTTCCGATAAATTTCGCGATCGAAGAGCGGAGAAGGTGACAAGTCGCGGGAAAGTTTTGGGACGCATAGTAATTTGTTTTATATTTTGTCATTGAAACGATCCGCTCCGTTATGCTGTAAGGTGCGGCGGTCATTGAAAAGCGATACGCAGGGCGTAGATGTGAGAAGGTACAGACTTTGTCGTCACAGCCAAGCAGAGTTGCGTCAAATGCAAAAAAAAGCAAAAAAAGAAGAAAGACAGAGACAAAGAGAAAAGGAAGCGTATGTGATGACGTGCTCACGTGTACGAACGTCACAAGCCGTACCAGCTACCAGTTATCGTAGCAGTTTCCACAGATTTTCAGGGAAGGTGCTCGTTGATGTACAGTACGAGCCATATGCAGGGTGTTTGAGCCAACAGTTTCAGAAATTTTTAAAGGTTGCCTGCGGCAGATAGCACAATTTTAATTAATGAGCTGGTCTACTGGAAGAGGCGGAAATTACTTGCAAAAAGAATGTAAATGCATATTCAAACAATTAACAAAAACTAACTAGGTTTTACCTAAAAACCTTATGCCCCATATTGCAATTTAGAAATTATAGCCGGGGAGTTCGCAAAGTCGATTCACCTGGAACGGATTCTCAGGATTACACCAGTTTCGAAATGTTAATTCACGAACTTTGCGGATAAATGCATTGGCGTACCAGTTACTTTCTTAACAAAACATATGCATCGAAGCACAAAAGTAACTGGAACGCCGATGAATTTCTCTGCAAAGTTCGGGAATTAATATCTCGAAACTGATGTCAACCTGAAAATTCGTTCCAAGTGGATCCGCCTTGCGAACTGCACGGCTACAATTTGTAGAGACAAGAGAGAGAAAAAAGGTAAAGGAAAGACAGGGAGGTTAACCAGAGATTATCTCCGGTTGGCTACCCTGTACCGGGGGAGGGGTAAAGGAATTCGACAGGAGAGAGAAAAAAAAATAAGTATAAAAAAGGGGAAAACTTGTAAATTGCAATATGGGCCATAAGGTAATTAGTTAAAAACTTAATTCGCGAATTACGAATGTTAATTCGTAGAAAATGCATATCATTTTTCTGTGCAAGTAACGTCCGCCTCCTCGAGTAGACCAGCTCATGAACTAGGATTGTGCTATCTGCAACAGGCAACCTTTAAACATTTTTTAAAGTGTTCGCTGAAACACCCGGTACATAGGCAGAACACCAGGCCTGCAGGAGAGCACGTTTCACTCTCCAACAGCTTTCTCAATTGTGGAAAAATTACCCGGCAGTGCGCATCTGGCAGACAACAATCCCAAATACGAAAAATATTAGGGTCTTCCGTCATCCTTAGTCGCAGATGTGTTTCCCAGTATTGGAATAGTAGCTCGGCATAATGTTACGATTCCATTCCTAGGCGATCGCTTTCCGCGCTGCCTCAGTGCCAGGTTGTAGCCGCACTTCGGCTACGTTATCACCGGGATCGGCCGGCCGTGAACGGCGGAGGATAAGAAGACAGTCATACGAAGGGAATCCTTGAAATGAAAAATTGACATCTACCTGTATGTAGGGCGAAGTTACAAAGGACGTATACAGTTCAGCTGAACCGTTTCGCCATGAAAGAATTCCTTGCGTCATATCGGCCCTAATTAGTATACTTCGTAGGTACGGCTGTATGACCTGTGCTGCATACACTGCTCGTCAAAAGTGTAACGGCCTCTCGGTAATATACCTGGGAGACCGAAGCCCCCCCCCCCCCCCCCCCCTCCTTCCTTTAATATGGATACGAGGTGACCCATGCAGTTCGCTGAGAATTAGCGTCACTGACACGTCAAGCGGGCTCTACCTAATGCTTTAACAATGCACGTACGTCAGTGACGTTGCCTGAAGAAGAACTCGCAAGCTTCACGTAGCCACTGAGGTAAATCAGACACTAATGTACTGCTTTGCAGCTCTAGCTCCGAGAAAGACGTGGTCGTCACGCAGCGGTAAACATTAGCCTGCGGCTATACTGCTGCTTGGCATACAACCACCGCCTCGTCTGACTTTTCTTAGCATGCATCACCAAACCGAAAGGAAGACTTCAGTACCATTTTCTCCAAACATACGTACGTGCTTAGTATTTCCGACGACTCCAAAGGGGCAACGTTCACCCTGTAAGCTGAAAAATTTCGAAGTTCGGAAAGGGCCTTAGAAGTTCACGGCGATGTTGCACGCTTGTTCAGACTGCAAGGATGTGTACGCATGCGAGGGGGTGTTGCGCAACACGTGTCCTCTATCGCGCATTGTTCCTCGTACGTGCCCGGAATGCCGCCTTTGTTTGTCCCGAACGAAGCTTCGCGATATTACTTTCCCGATGAGCCTCTGTGGGCGGCCCGCGAGGTAATGCGCAGTCAGATTGCATGGTCTCGCTTTTCTTGGTGACTGTACAATGTCAGAACTAAGAGCATATCTAGTAAGACTTGTAAGCTCTTACGACACACACACACGCACACGCACACACGCGCGCGCACACACACACACACACACACACACACACACACACACACACACACACACACACACACACACACACACACACACACACACACACACCACACACACACACACACACACACACACACACACACACACACACACACACACACACACACACACACACACACACACACACACACACACACACACACACACACACACACACACACACACACGCACGCACGCACGCACGCACGCACGCACGCACACACGCACACACACACACACACACACACACGCACGCACGCACACACACACACTGTCTGTTTGGCACCAGCGCATGCGTACAATTCGCACCGCGCGACACACTATCTGTCATGATGTGCAAAATAAGCTCCGTGTTTACTGTCCACGTAAAATGAACAACAATAGGGAACGCACGTGACCTTACGGTGTGTGTTGTGTGGCGTGATTGAAGACACCGCCCTCAAGGGACGTTTCTTGTGGTTGGCACATTACGAGAAACCATGGCACATATGACGGCACCGGCTCCTAAATGATGGACCGCTGGCGTTTTCACGTGGCTTTTACGATCAACACGTTTCGCGGAAGGAACCGGCGTTGCGTTAAACGCCCAAACCACCCTCGGGCGTTATCCCACGGCTCACTCACTATGCGACGAAAACCTTAGCTGGAAACGGAATGGCGTCAGACCGCGATCGGACATAGTGTTAGCGTGGGAACCTTTCTTCTGGGTAGATTCTGTTTCCGTCACAGGCGCATTGTGCAACATTTTCTGACGAAATCGCTGGTTCCCGTTCGTTAGCAGCTATACGAAGGCTGGTCAACAGTTCGCAGCAATTTTAGAAACACAATCGCTTACTGTTTTTGTGGTTTATGTAGCGGAAAAAGAAAACTAGTGCCTGTCAGAACAAAAGAAAAAACAAATACGCCGAGTCCTTGTTCCGGTTTCACCGGGATTTTTTCAGCAGAAGTAAAATTTTCCCTTATTTTATCTGCGAGTGGACAATTATACGCGTGGGTGAAAGCGAAGTAGACGCAAGAAGGGGTCGTTGCTGAAACCTGCCCCTCGCTTTATTTTGCAATTTGTAATCATGCGATCGTCCTTGACCAATCCACAGAGCAAAGAAATGAGGGGCTTTCCCTTACGCACTCATTCATGAAGCATGGATCTCTTGTTGAGTTTTCCACTCCGAAATTGCCTCTCTGCCTTTCTCTCTGTTTTCGGGTGTTTTGCGTAAGACAACCGATGAAAGGATATCGTATAAGACTTGAAGAAGCATTTTTTTTTAGTTTGGTTTCTCCCCGTTCCCGTTTCGTTTGCTCGTGACGCCACCATGTTTGCAGATTGGGAAATCGTTTTGGTGCGTCTAAAACGAAGCTTTGTAGCGGTCCTGAACAGGAGCCACTTGGAACCATTCCAAACTCTCTCTGGAGAGGTCTTACGTATGCTGACAACGCTGGGGTGGTCGAGAATCGGTGCGAGCCTTAGCGAAAGCACTTTTTCGAGAAGTTTAAAGTGCTCGAAGTGCTCGAGCCTCGAGCAGCATCTCACCTCTTGCACCGAAGCATGTATTTCGTGGTTTGTGGGAAATTAAGACGTAGGAGCCAGCGACGGTTTCGCAAACTTTCGCAGCCATAGGTGTTACGTGACGACTTCCTCGTCCGATCGGCCCGTTTGTCGATCGGGCTTCGATGCGCACCATGGGCGTTGCACTTAAGCAATTTCTGCTGCGCTTAGTCGGAGTGAAACTATGGAGTTCTCGATTCCTTGACAGGCGCTGAAATGAATGGGTCACAATGGCGCAGGTAGCTGCAAGAAGCCGCGAGAGGCAAATTTAATGTACTGGGTACCATACGTAGCTCTAGATTATACCTTTACCTTTTTTTTAATGGCTTTGGTAAAGCTCGTGCAACCGGAAACACTCTTTCATGCAAAGCCTGAATTTACATGTCAATTTTGCGTGCTTAATGTGTTGTGTCACGGGCAGTTAACCGAATGGCAGTTTACTTGTTCGTTGCGTTTATACAGAATTATAATCTCAGTGCCTTAATGTTTATTTCTGAAATTTTCTGGTATTCGCCAGATTCTGTAAAAAAGCACGATTCAAAAAAAGAGGAACGGGGTTTGCGAAGCGTATTGTGTCCAGTACAGTGGAGTAGCCGCCAGTAATTTTTTCGTTACTGAGATTTAATTAGGTAATTGTAATTAATTATCTAACTCGAGAAGTACTGTCCCGATTATCAAAGTGTCAATGAGAAAGTTGTAGAGCAACATGAAAAACTCCCGATACAGCTCTCTGTTGCTCAATACGTGCTACACAAATGCATTTTCCGAGTGTGAAAGAAGCCCGCGAATACAGGCAGAATTGCCGCGCGACTGGCCGCTCGAGGCACTTTGCGTGCATTTGCGGGCTCCTTTCACGCTCGGAAAAGCAGTTTTATGTAGCACGTATTGAGCAACAGAAAGCTGTATCGGTAGTTTTCCATGTTGCTCTACAACTTTCTCATTGACACTTTGATAATTGGGACAGTACTTCTCGTGTTAGATAATTAATTATAATTACCTAATTAAATCTCAGTAACGAAAAAATTACTGGCGGCTACTCCACTGTACTGGAAACAATACACACTAGGTTTGCTTCGCGTAACACCGTTCCTCTTTTTTTTTAATCATGCTGCGTGATAACTGGGACACCCTGTATATATATATATATCAGTGAAGTAAAGAGTAACCGGAGCCGGCACAGAAGTAGTTCAAAAAATAGAAGCACGTAGGAAAAACATTAGACTTTACTGACTTTTCGGCCGGGGTCCGGCCTTCAAGGCCGGACCCGGCCGAAATATATATATATATATATATATATATATATATATATATATATATATATATATATATATATATAATTTTTTTGAGCAGTGGCTGTCGCTTTCACTTTGAAATTTTACAAGTTTCATTGAAATTGATCAGCCGTTCAATAATGAGAGCATTTATTTTGTTGTCTGTGTACTTCAGTATAGGAATGGCTCGAAATACAGCCTCCTGTCTAATTCTTTAACGGTAAAACAACGTGATGACTCACCGGCTGCACTGCTGCTGTCGTCACGTTTAATTTCCGCCACAGGCAGCCGCATTACTTCAGGGGAGGCAAACAAAAGCTGATACATTTGTGGAGAAAAAGAGAATGAGAGGGAAAGGCAGGTTAACCAGTGCATAGACCGGCTGGCTACCCTGTGTTGCGTTAAATAGGATAGAAGGAGACACGAGCAAAAAAGAAAAATAAGAAAGAAACAAGTAAAAAAAAAGAAAAAGATGTCACAGTTTCGCCCTAAGGGTGAAGCAATGAATGCGATAGCAACACAGCAATGTCATACGAAGTAAGGTGAGCGGCTTTGGTAGCAATATGAATTGTAGTAAACATGAGCTGATTAAGTAAGCAGGTGTGCTGCGGCGTAAGTAGACCGACATGAAGAGAGACTCGATGACCACGAAAAGGCGCGTGTGAAACGGTGGTGTTGATGAGAAGCGCTGCCCGTGGGCAGCGCGTGCGAAGGGACACACCTGTAGCGCTGCACTGCCGATCCAGGCAGCATTGCATGTGTAGCGCACGTTGGAAAATGTGGCCCGACTATTACTAACTGTGGTGTGAGCGCGCACAAACAAACATGAATAGATCACACTGAATGACTGCAGACAACGACTGTGAAAACGCTGGCAGCAAGCGCATATACGCCGCAGCGGGCGAAGGTACGTGCGGTCTATCGCTTCAACGGAAACTGAGCGGCGAATGCACAGCGCATAAAGGTCAGAGCCGTGTGGAGATAAGAGACGGTGCGAGCGAGCGACGAGCGCGGTTGTTGGCAGAGTAGAAATGCCCCCCCCCCCCCCCCCCCCCGCCGCTCCCTCCAGCGCTGGCTTCCCGCTTCCTTGCTTGCGCGTGGGAGATTGAGTGCGTTCGCTCTCCGTGATAGCGTGCGTCCCCGCACGCTTCCGCTCGGGCATACGGCGCGCGGCGAAGATTTTATCTATACGGAACCTCACGGCGACGGCGACGCCGACGGCAGAAATCCGGTGGAAGTGTCCATATAATTGCTATCGCAATAAAAGGACATTTGATGCTCATCGCATAACTACGGGTGGTCAAGGAGTACAAACCTTGCGATGGTGCCGTGACTAATTGTGCGGTGGTGCGACATGTGCTTTCGCACTAGATTTAGTTCCCTGGGAGACACTAGTCGCTTCACAGAGCGCTTGTAAACATTTACTTTTAAATCCGTCAAACTGTTCACGTACGTTTTACAGGAATTACTGTACAGCCGACAATGAACTTTCAGAATGATTTTTTATTGATAAAAAAGAAAAAAAAAGAGAAAAGAAACGCATCAGTGTGGGAAAGCTAGCGCGACCTAATCGTTTACAGTATTTCTTTAATCAGTACATCAATTCATCAATAATTCAGTCACTCAATGAACCAATCAACTAAGGGTCAGCTGAAAGAAAAATGTGACAAGAAACGTCGTGTTCAGGAGGAAACTGCCACCAAACGTACCGCACATATTTTGACAGCGACTACTCTAACTGGTGTATCAAGTGTAGAGGTTGGAAACGCGCGCTTGTCGCTGTCATTTCGCTTTTAGGCGGACATGGAAGCCCAACGCCTAAGCGGACACAACCCTGGAAAATGCGAGGTGCTAATGAGCTATGAAAAAAATAGCAAGGTAAGCCTACCGAAGGACAAGTGCAAAAAAAAAAAAAAAAACGAGAGATACGAACAAACAGTGGAGGGCGCAGTGTTTCATTGAAGCAGGGAATTTCTTTCGCGCGGTTGCACCCTGTCCAGGTTTTAAAATTCCGCTTGCTTTCGTTGGCCTCGAAAGCCGCAACGACGTCATCAATGTCGCCGGTATACGGCCACCCGGGAGACCCGTAGACTTATTGCGCAGACTAAACGCGGGGCGATCACGCAGATCATGTTTCGCACGAGTGATGAGCACGCCTCGGTCCTTATGTCCCAAACCCGCCCCGAACGCTGCACGTATACGCATCACCTGAAAACATATACGGAGGTCACTCTTCGCTCGGAGGTCGACCACTCCGAATCGGTCTCGTCGGGAGAGACTCATTTGCTTGGTCGGGCGGAACCAGTCGTCCCTGCGAAGGCGAACGGCGCGTGACACATATAGTCGCACAATACAACCGCGAAGAAACTTTGCGTGTACAGAAACGCCAGCGGGGTTACAGGAGGCAGTACGTGGCGGGCTTTCGCTTTCTCATTGACGACAGATCGAGTCGATTCGTTTTGTATACGCGTCTGCATGCGAGGAAAATTATATCGAGTAGCTGCAGAGCGAGCGTGCGTGTAGGAGAAACGAGTACCTGGCAGCGGTACCCGTATGCAATCTACTAGACGAACTATGGAAGTTGGTAGACAGTGCTTGAGGCCAGCTAGTATCACCGATGTCCTTAGCGGATGGGGAGCCTATCGCTTCTCCCGTATTTTCTTTGCGTTTGATCGCTCTCTGCGTCTCGTGCTTCTGCTTTATTTTTTTCGCGTGTCTGGAGGCCTCCGTCTATAGTGAGCGCGCTTTCACTTTCGAAGCGTATCGGCGCTGGCAGCTGCTATGGAACGCTTCGCCGGTGCTTGTAACGCCAGTGCAATACGTTTTGTAAGCACCGTTGCGGAGCTTTCAGCCCTGGCGATCAGGAGCGCTGTACGCGCTGTCGTCGACCCTGAACGATGGAAACCCGAGAAGCGTTCGATGAGCGCACAGATGTAACAAACTCCAGGCTATCGATCTCTGCATCGAAGGCCGTTGGTCAAACTCGGTAAAGTTAAAAGGAAGTGCGTATAGACTTTTTTTCTAGTATTGTTCATTTTCGACCCTGAGTTAGCCCCTCAGTAATCAGCAGCCTAAACGAGAACTTTAATGGCGGGCGCGGTACATTTATAACTGCCCGAACTGTGACCCTGCCTGCTCACTAGTCGGAAGCGCTATTTGTTTTCCGGGTTTGGGATGGCCAAATCTTTCAGGTGTGTTAAAGTGCATTTCCGGTCAACTGCGCCGGTTTGATGCCAATCTTAGCGATAAAATTGTTGCGCTGCTTGCAGCTGTTACGCTATATAGCAGAAGTTACGCACATTCGCGGATTTACCACTTCTAAGGCGTAACTGTTCTGGTAGCCAAACAGTACTGCCGACTCTGGCTTTGTCCATGATCACACACGTGGCATGTGATGCTCGCATGAACGCAACAAAAAAGGTTGCAGTTCGTACATTGTGTTGCAATTTGTCGAGTTTATGAATAGTCTGGACGATGAGGTTGACCGAGTGCCAGCGTAACATGTGCCACGTCCAAGCAACCGGTAGTTTCAAGATCACGCAAGATGTTTGGTTTAGCTGTGTGGACGTATGCGGGAAAACGTGGTTCGTATAAGCACTACCATATGCTTTGACGAAACATGCGAATGGCGGGCTAAGGGACCTTATGGCGGGGCCACCTTGAGGCGCCCTCTATAATCCTAGACGGCTGGGACTCCTGTGGCCTTCACGACGTATTTTTCTCATCTCATGAGAGAGCGACCCGAAGCTGTATAAGTGTAGCTTGTCGCTGTGCGAGAGACAATAACTGTCTGCACGCGACGCAGGTCGTAGGTGTCTGAGTATGAGCTTATAACGACCGCTGTGACCTTCCTGGTGTCGTGAAAACATGGAGGAAGGCGGTGGCGGAAGCGTTCATCAAGCATTCATCAAACAGTTTCTCCTCACTTGCAAAGACGCGCTAGTCTTAACCTGCTTTATCTTCATTTTATTTTATTTTTTTTTGTCACGTGAGGGTGTGAAAAGAAACGGTTCAACAGAAGGAGCCTTTCTCACACCCTGAAAATGTTTTCGGTGCTCCAAGGATTTTTCACGAAGTCGTGGATGAGGTGCGATCATGCAGTAGCCTCTCGCGCCTTTGGTGGTGCTGCCCTCTTATTTCAGCTTTGGGTCGGGGACCGTTGTTAGGTGCCATAATCACGCAATTTTTTCCCGATGGATATCGGAAATGGGAGCGTTCCGTTTGCAGTCAGGTTAAACACGGTCATGGTGACGAGACAGTATTCATTTTTTATATGACTGCTGCTGAAGCAGTTAGAGAAGATCGAAACAAGGCTTGCTGTGTTCGTCATTTCCGTTAAGCCATCGTCGAAATTATCTTGGCCAATGACAACGTCGCAAGCCTGAAATTCTATCACGCGATATACTGTATAGACGGGATTTCTCAGTCCGATGCTCTCCTGCACTTTCCTCGCTTCCCTCCCATAATCTCGCTGCTGATTGATGATTGTCTCGCGTAATGGCGCGAACACCCACAGCAAGTGCATACTCGCGCTTTGTCGATGTCTTCAGGGCACATTTGGTGAAAGCGTCCTTTTATTTCTTTACGGGAAAGCCTCAGTTTTGATGCCGGTTGCCGCGTCTTCATTTATTCGAGCTTTTATACTTAATTTTATCACTGTCAAGACAACATGATGATAATTTTTGTAGCATACAAAGTTCGCGCCGTGACTAGATGGCCGACCTTTTCCTCCCTAAGGTTTCATCCCACCGAAATCCTGAGGTGGCTATGAGTTCGAACCGCCAAAGACAGCGCAGATTGGGAGCTGCTGAAAAGCACAAGAACTAAAACATTATTGTCTAGTAAGCGTAACAGCTGTCTATTACTGTGTGTTTTGGGAACAACTCCCGGGATAACATATATTCTTCAGACATTAATCTCGTAGTTCCAGTTGAGAGGCAAGTTCTTTACCAGGCGCGGAGTTGAGGGTTGAGACAGCAAAATCGAGAAATGTTACCGTATTACTTGGCATTTTATCGATTTAAATGTTATGAGAGACGGCGTTACCCTTATGTTGACAGCTCGGAACAGCGTATACGGTACACAGAATGCTTTCCGGAGCAACGAAATGGCGGATCTACAATGCGCATGCGCACATCGTTCTGACCACAATCACTTGAGACTCGTGAATTTGGTTCCTTGGGCAAATCTTTTCTATTCGCTGTACAAAACCTGTTTTTTTTTACAAACTTTTGCATCGCCTTTCCTACGGCACGTGCGACCGCCTTTTCCACGTCGACAACATACACGATGCTACAGACGGCACCACGCGCGATGTCCGCCATGGCGAACTTCGTCTTCGACAGATTCAATATAAGAGACAAATACGATGCCTATTGCAGCCCTCCAGAGCAACGCGTGAGCCCATGTCCTTGAAGAGCCAACCTTACGCAGTGCGCTGTCTTCGTCAGTGATTATAGGTATACAGTGGCGTTAAGGCCGTCTGGTGTAAGCGAGAGTTCCTGCTGTAATCGCTATTGCCAGTGCACGCTTATTTGCACGTCGGTTTGTATTATCGGGCGTTCCCGTCGGCGTTGGTAGCAGTAGCATTTACGTGGGAAGATATTGGCGGAGGTCATTTGCGGTTAGCGAGCAAAACGTATTTACTACATATAGCTCACTTTCCGCACGCTATCTATACGTCCTTATTCGTAAGTTCGTTCTTGCTACGTCAGCGCTCTTACAGACTGCGAAGGCTGAAAGGATTGAGGAAGTAGTGAACAAATCTGTGCCATAATTTTTTGTCTATTTTATGCAAGTTATTTGCGCCGCGTGCAGTGTTGAACTGCTTCATTGCCCGAACAAAGCTACGCCATCACACCCGTTTTCCGTGCGACCGTATTCAGCACTTTCGTGCAAGAGTATCGGAAACTCAGAACGAGGGAGGGAGAGAAATAATGATAGTAGCATATATTTAGGGGAATAGTAAACTGGCTAAGTTGCTGCTGTTTGGTAATTAACAACGGTGCAATAAACAGAGACAGAGAAATACGCAAGAACGACACGAACTAGGCGCGGGCTTTCAACCGCCGATTTAAATCGTGTCCTCTAGTCGTTTTTATAGCTGGCATGCTACTTAACGACGCCTTTTTTTTTCTTCACAGACAACGGAGCTACACGAGAAAGACGATTTAAAAAAAAAAGAAGAAGAAGGGTGATTATGGCATCGATAAGAATAAATCGACCCTTCGAAATGAGCGTCTTGTTCCTGTCGTCTCAATGTGCAGCTTAAGCGAAAGGCAATTTAGAATTAGCCTTTAACGGGAGCCATTTTAGATTTTCCCTGATCTTAGAACGCCATGCATGCGTACCGAGAAAAAAAAAACCCTCCTCAGCAGCGAAGCCAACCTGGCCGTTCTGCGGCAAAAATTTAGCCAGCTTTGTTTTATTATTGTTATTATTGTTTAGATGCAAGGAATTCTTCTGCTATAGGTGGTAGTTTTTGCGGTGGTTTTCAGGCCATGTTAGCTTCTTTTATGGTTGCGAAAAGATTCGCCCTAACTTCTTATGTACATTTTATATACTTATATTTTACATACAAACATGTATACAGCTTTTTCAAGCGAAGTATTTGCATTTTCCCAGGGCAGGCCAACATCTTATCATAATGATGAATGTTAAGTTGATGTCACAAGTAGGATGGTAATCCGGCTTTCACTCGAGAGTGGATGCACTTGCTTAGGTGAGAAGGATCGCGAAGGTATCGCTAACATGATCCGGCTTTACATTCATGGTTGCATTACGCCTGCCGCCGTCATGATGCAACATACACCGACAACTATCGATAAAGATAGGTTTTCCTGGTCAGTACCGGACGGAGCGAGTACTTAAATGGAGTTCTCTCGAGCTGCGTAAATGGCACTTTCCGCGAGGAACCTCTCGTCAACAAACCTTGTGTATGATTCGTGTTGCCGCGATTACGTAGTTTTGGTTGTTATCCTGATCTCCTTCGATACGGGAAGCCCATCACACGGTCTGAACTATTCCACGACTGCAGAGTCCTGGCAAAGATAAAACTAATTCATATTTGATAAAACTGTAATTCATAAAAACCTGTTGGAAAACTCATCAGGATCAAAAGCCTACTATCGCTCTCACTGAGCACGGCTAGCTAGGGAAAGCTATATATATCCAAGACGGAAATTCAGTGGCTTGAATGAACAAATTTTGTTTATTTAAGGATGCAGAAACCACATCGTGCGTTGACGAAACGTCAAATTTCTACCATGTAGGGAGTTTAGATATCCTCAATTTCTGTACTAGAACAGCACCAAATCTTGTCGGGAAGAAAATAGACGAGAGACTGTGTTTTATTTTTAGACAATATTTAGCGCCGTCTCAAGTACAAAGTTCAAATATAAACCAACTTATAGCCCACATAAAAATGCTGTTACAACAGATGTCTAGATATCCATGTATGTCTGGCAATAAGATTCCGTAGAGTTTCATCGCTTTTTTTCCCCAGGTGTATAATAGAAAGAAAGAAAGAAAGAAAGAAAGAAAGAAAGAAAGAAAGAAAGAAAGAAAGAAAGAAAGAAAGAAAAAAGCGATGCTTACAGGCAAGACTGATTTCCTGAGGCACTTTCATGCGTATTTTACATGAAATTTGGAACGCAGCCTCTCTGGATTGCTAGCTCAAACATGACATTTTTATTTTTTAGTTATAGGCATCTCAATTGCATAACAGAAGCGCACCGTGTTGATTTAACGGTTTTTGTTGTTTATTAACTTGTGACAGAATGGGAAGTTCGGACACTGAATAGCTATCCAAAAATAGTTGCTAGAAGCAAACAAACAAGACACAAACAAACAAACAAACAAACAAACAAACAAACAAACAAACAAACAAACAATGAAACACTTATCGAGGAAGCAACATAAAAAGAAAATATATAAATAACCAAAAGCTTTCGCAATCACTCAGAGTGAAAGAAGCACAGTACTGCGCCCTGCGCGAACGTACTAAGCACTTAATGTAACAAAGTTGCAAACCTAAACAAATCATGGTGGTTGCTGAAAAGGTTACATGCATCCGTGCAGATAGCGACAAGTAAAGTGCAAATCAGGTGAACGCGGGACGTAACGCCGCCATTAGGTGCAATGCAAAGCGCACCCGCGTCCTTCGGCATGAAACACCGCATGCACTTATGTGCTAGTCGTCCTTTCTTCGTCATTGATTATATAGGCAAAGCGCCGTCGAGGCCACTCGCCGCGATAGCAAAGCAACATCATTTATCTGTCTGCCTCTCGCACTTCCTTTTGAATTGTTAGACGTCTCCTTCGACAACATTACATCGGCGCCGTGCTTACCCAGAGGGATATTGGTAGGCATTGGCAGCGAGTGCTGTGCGGTTTGCCTGTTGTGGCAAACTGAAAATCACCTTCCGTCACCTCCACCCAGTGTCCTTACTTCTTTATTACCTTGTTTACCTGTTTCTTTGCGTAGGCCTCGCGCCCCCGTTAGCACAGTCAATTACAGGTTCCTTCTTTGTAGCTGAGGGGAGGAGTTTCCGAGGCATCGGAGAAGCCGGCAGCTGTGCAAATGTTGTAGGTGACACCCCGTGGTCGCTTTCAATGCGCATATGTTTTGCAGTTATCTGACCGTGCCCGGCCGGGCGCCGCAGAGTGGTGCGGTGGACATCGCGAAGGATGGCATCATGCCCGCTCTCTAACGTTTCCGTCAGTCACCTGTAAACTAGTGCAAAAGCACCACAAATTGACGCTTCAGCCATATATTGCTCCGTCGGAGTCCCGCTGTATGTTTATGACAATAACCGTTCTTATAAATTTCGTCGGCACTTGTCGGCGGCCACTGGATCGGCGATGCCCGAAGGCGAACGGTTAAAAATCGCAGGTGCCTGCCGCTCGTGCTTCTCACGGCCTATAGAGTTACTGCATATGCTCCCTGGAGTCATATACTAGTAACTCTAACTCGGCCCGCAGGACTTTCGCATCGTTTTTTTTTAAACAGCGAAGCTGTTTAAGCCAGCCGTAATTTGTGGAAAAAGAAAATAAACTTTCTTGCCGAGGCGGGATTCGAGCCCGCGTACCCCCGATCCCAACACGAGCGTCGTAACCACTAGGCTATATACAGCCACCCTGCATTTATGCGAACCATATGATTTGATTGCGTTTGAGCGTCATCGTCTTCATCCACAGCTGGCGCGTTCGTACGCTCGTGCTCTGCGAGGTGAAGTGGTTTTGCGCGCTATGAGATCGAGAGAAAGACGCATTCACGGAGCGGGACTCCTGGAACGCGGTGTCGGCATTGGAACGCGGTGTCGGTGTTGCAAGCTGCGCTATGCAACGCGCAGTGACGGCCGTAAGTCCGAGACGCGTGAAAAGAAATAATCATCATGATGAGTAAAAAGATGAAAAGTTCGCGCGCACTTCCGCAAAATGCTGGGCTACGATCGCCCAGCTTCGCTGTTTCAAGCGTTGCGCGGCTGAGTGCAAGGTTAAGCGTTTTTTGATCTTCCGCAGTAGCATCCTCTTGTTTCTCCCACACTCTCTCCTTGTCGCGCCCAACATGGCGTCTCAAGAAAACGTTGATTACTTAAGGCTGATTCACACTACGCCGACACGAGAACGATTTTGGTCTGCCGACTGATGACGCGAGCAGTTTACAGGACGGAAAACGCTGTGGCCAACGGTTTAAAAACGCTGTCGCCAACAGTCGGCAGACCAAAATCGGTGCCGTGTGAATCAGCCTTTAGCACTGTCAGGTGCAGCAACGTTCGCAGAGCTGCTCCGAACCCGAAGAGTGGCTCTCTCGATTGCAAAGGCGCAGTCTCAATACTTCTGAAATGCGTCAAGACAGCTAAAGCAATCGCCGAACGTGAGCTTAAAGCACGTTGCTGCTCAACGCCTACTGTATTCGGCGGAGGGCGCATGCGTAACTGGCCACGAAACTTGAGATAGAGCCCCAGAGCTCTGGAAAACAGCTGATGCAGCTTTTTTTTTTTCGCGCGATATATTGCAGAAGTGTGTCCAAGTTCCTTCTGACGTTCTTCCGCGGCGAAAGAAAGTAGGCCATGGTTGGGATATAGCTAGCGACTCATAGATCGAATGATAAATCAATCAACTGACCAGCCGGCCGACAGAACATACGATAAGTCAGTCAGTAAATCAATCTGTAAGTCTGTCTGTAAATAAATAAATAAATAAATAAATAAATAAATAAATAAATAAATAAATAAATAAATAAATAAATAAATAAATAAATAAATAAATAAATAAATAAATGTTTTCCAAAGTTTGGGATTATCGCGCTGGAAGGCTGAAATAAAGTAAAACCCGTGTTCACAAGAGTTGTTACGTGTAAGAGATGATTGCGATTGGCCACCGCCATGCACGTAGATAGTCTCTTTGCAAGTCGATGGTAACGAGGAGTGGTGGGGACCCTAATGCCGGCTAATCAGGACACACATTTTTTCGTGAGATAAGTTTTGTGAATACTGACCTGGGTTCTCTGTTAAGGTCGCACTTACTACAAAGCAATCGTGAGCACGTAGGTATAGAAGGCAAGAGAATGTGGTATGCGGCTGGACGATGTCGTGGCTGGTGCTGATCTGTACGTTCACAGAGTGTACAGACGCGCTTACTCTTGTGTAGAGCGAACTAACGGCCCGTTTCAGCAAAACGAAGGCATTCATCAAGCGTCACAGCTCTCTAAAATCAACAAGTGTGTGCAGTCTTGCACATCTGTGTGGACAAGCGTACACGTGTGCTCGCTGCCTCGACTGTGGCAGGGGCCGCTATATGGCTTCGGCCGCACACACAAGAGTTAACTGCTCTGAGCGCTCTACATAGCAGTGAGCGGTTCCGTACATCCGAGCACCCACGAAGAACAGGGCACGATATGCACGGTTCTATATATGCTGGCTTGGGGTGCCATATACCACCCCTAAGTTTAGCGCGCTGCATTTGCGACATGCCTAGCTATACTTTTGCCGGGGCTGTTGAGGTGACTAGGGTCATCTCTATAGTACTGCAACAGCCTACAGTGCAAGGGAGTTTCTTCACACCTTGGTAATCCAGGTTGTAGAACATTGTCACTTCAAGTCAGGAGCCAGTGAAGGTATAGGCGACTGTCCGTGAAACATTGTTGAGCCGCACGAGTACATTTTACGATCGCGTGCCATGAAGTGAAGAAGAAATACACGAGTTGTGCTTTAAAGACTTTGGGGTAAACTTATTCTGGCAATCGGGAATAGCATATCACTTGTTCGCGCACGCTGGCCCACAGAAGCCTTCGGCTATAGCCTGGTTGAGCTCCTTGCGTTTAAGGAAAAAAAAAAAAAAAAAAAAACTAGCTGTACTGCCTGGTCATGCCCTCTCGTTTATATTTTAGAAGTTTCATACTTCGAGTTTTTTCTACTCAAGGTCTCGATAATCTTGACGTCGATCAGTCTTCTCAGACGATCAGCGATCGGCTGGCATTTAGCGCCTACATTTGAAAGAGCTCCTTTACGATAGCGCCGTGTAGAGAAAAGGATCATTTGCGTTTGCATATCTTCGCAGCTCTGTAATTGCAGCCATCGGGTTTCCGTGCACGATGCAGGGTTGCATTCGTATTTATAAGCTTATTTCTATATTTTTTAGTATGCCGTAGGGCAGCTGTCCTCGAAGGAGAAGAAAAAAAATATGTCTTCGTTGCAATAAGCTGCTCCTCGAAAACAGCGTGCCTTTGCATCTGGACACAAGGGTAACAGCTAGACATGCTAACCTGAAGTGTTTACGATGCGCAGGCGTGGTGCCACCAATACGTTAAAATGTTTCTTAAAGTAAGGAAAGCAGTTTCCGCATGCCTCGATCAGTCTCAACATGCACAGCACCATGCAAAAATGCGACATTTTCGATGAGCATTTGTATGTTGAAAGAAAATCTGCGACAAAAAATATTTTTCTTGTTCTTGCCGTTAGCTAGGCACGCATATGATTTGAAGCGGATAAACTCGTTTGTTGGTCATCCATTTCAAGTCAGCACACGTAACCATGCGGGACGCGCTTAAAGAAGGTTTCACTCCTCTACTAATACTGCTGCTACCGCTAATACTGAAAACTACACTATATATTCTATAACATAGACTGCGGCTCTACTACTGCTCGCTACTTTAATTACGTTCCACTATTGCTGCTCCATACCACTAGTACTACTGCTGCTATTATGACGCAAAACTTCCGCTATTACTGCTTAACAACAACAACAACAACAACAACAACAACAACAACAACAACAACAACAACAACAACAACAACAACAACAACAACAACAACAACAACAACAACAACAACAACAACAACAACAACAACAACAACAACAACAACAACAACAACAACAACAACAACAACAACAACAACAACAACAACAACAACAACAACAACAACAACAACAACAACACACAACGACGACGACGACAACGACGACAACAACAACAACAACAACAACAACAACAACAACAACAGATGCAGCGAGATTTTGAACGTGCAGCTCGCTGTTTCACTCCTTCTTCCTGTGGCTGCAGAGACAGGAAGACTGCGCGCTACTTTAATTATATTCCGCTATTGCTGCTACTATGATACTACTACTACTACTGCTACTATGATATTAGTGCTACTGCTGCTACTATGACTAATTACCTCCACTATTACTGCTTAGAAAAAAAAACACCTACTACTACAACAACAACAAGAACAACACAGCTGCAGCGAGATTTTGAGAGTATACAGCTCGCTTTTTGACTCGTTAATCCTGTGTCTGCAGTAACAGGAAGAGTGTTAATTATTTTTCACACACGTCGAGGCTGGCGACGTTCGACCTGGATGTCAATGTGTCCATGCAAGCGGGAGCGGGATTCTTTCAGCTTAATAAATACAATGAGTGACCAACGGAATGAAACAGACCACCGCAGCCCTCGATACGCGTATTACGCTGTATCATTGCATGCGTTGCGGTTATAGTCGCTTGCCGCGTCGCTACGAGGCAAGAAATTCTACCGGTTTATTTTGTTCCCTGATGAGTGGCTGTAAATAACTTCACCAGGAAACTACTTTGTACGTGACCCGGCCGTAACAAACATCACATTATACGCTCCTTTATCGGACGACGGCAGCGTTTTCGATGACACACTTAAGACACTGTAGCATAATGGACTTGCACTATACTGACATCTTAGATGTATTTCTTTTGACATTCGTCAGGGGCGTTAGACGGCGGCTAAGCCCCCTGTCATAACGTCTTTGATTTTCTGTGTTTTATAGTCACTTGATCAAGACACACTGATCGGGACGCAATCGCTTCGTTGACGCAACGCTTGAGCCTTTACATTGCTGCCGCACCTGCTAAGCGTTCTATGCACGGCACACTGCAAATGCTCGACATCATTATCATTCGAGCTTGACCCGCATGCGCATTGCTAAATGATGTTCGTTTTATATGCGCTTGCAGAACGGTTGCACAACCACGATGGCCCAACAGTATATAGAGACATCGCTCTGAAGAATTTCCTTCGGGCCATCTATGCATATACGTGCTTTTCACTACTTTCAGACTGCAATGCGGGAGTGAAAAAGCACTTTTCAACGGCTCTACGGTTTGAGATATCGTGTTTTACAGTGCTGCTGAATGCCGATGAGTTTCCCAGTGCAGTGGTGTGCTGTCACAGAACCAAGCACTTCTAAAGAGGCCTGGTCGTTTATGCAGCCGCTTGCCTTTGAGAGGGGGAGAGTGAAAAGCCATTGATTACAAAGCAGAGATTTTAGATGGCGTGCATATGACCACTGACACGCTACTCGGCATAGTGAGTGGACAGTGGAAGGGGATTTAAGATTCCAAAGAAGATTGGGAGAACAAAATTTCTGAATAATATGCGAGTAAAACTGATAATGACAGTTGCAGGTGAAACGACGGCGAACAATTCAGGTCCTTTTTCACATCACGAAGCGACCTTTGGGTAAAGCTTTGCGGGAGGACCAATTTCCGATAGGTAATTGAGCAATGAATCCAAGGGCTCTTCGGTGTCTTCAAGGGCAGGGCATGGGACCCAAGACGCCACGTAATGTAAGCGAAGCACGACAAATCATGCCCATTTGGCGCTCCAGACAAAATTTCACCTCTAGATACGGCAGGCCCATTCAAGTAATATGTGTTCCTTGGTCTCTAAAATACCACATTTATCACTGCATAGGAATTCGTGGTTCGCCCTATGCGACACAGATAACTGTTCGCGAATGCTGCGTTCATTCAAATCCGATGGTATATCTTTGACTGACGAAGTGTACGTAAAATTCCTTCATCTTTCCACTGCTTCTGAGCAGTCCTATCGCGGCAAAGACTATATAGTGCAGGTTTTTACAATCAAAGTAATTCATAACTTATACTGTATGGTGATAACAACTGCGTCAGGTTTGGTGATCCTTGTTCGTTCTTCTTTACAGGCCTAATTGGAGCATCGACTGGAGTACAGCATAAAGAACGCATTTCCAGTTAACTGCGATGCCAGGCATAGTGTTTGTAAATGCCATAGTATTACGCATAGGGACGTCGCTTAGCTATTTATAAAAGTCTCCTGTATATATTACTCCGCTCAATATTACCACCAGAGCTGCCAAAAAATAACCAACGCGTAAAAACTCGTCCATCTATTGTCATTAAATGTGAAAATGCGTATCTTTGTGTAACAATAAATAGCGACAAGGTTAGTGCAGAACCTAACGGAAACTCCAAGCAATGTTTAAAGGTTCGAAATTACAATGCGTTGGGATTCTGTTTATTATTTAACATTGGACGGTGGCCCATAACAAATACGTCTAAAAACACACTTAGCATGCCGTGACAACATAACTTCTTCTACTTCGCTCTGGTTCCCAGCGACGCGGCAGTAGCTGGCAACGATGACGCACTGGTGGCGCCGAAGGGTCCTCACAACTAGGGAGCCTACATGCGCTTGCATGTAGGCTCCCTACTCACAACGCGGAACATCCTGGCTGCCAAGTGCAAACACACTAAGTTGACACGAACTCCAGCACTTTACTGTATGTTAGTCCTAGTACTGCTATACCGCAATCTTCCAAGCTCCAGTGTAGCTTCAATTACGACGGGACTATGCGACAAATTAAAACACCTGGATTGCTTTAATTGGACTCGTTTGGATGCACTACGTGGTTCTTGATGTGCTGAGTTCACAGGATCTTCTGTATACTCCATTTTCGGCATTTTACTGCGCTAAGTAGTTATACGAGCTAGGTGTCCGGATACCCCTGTAACATCACGGCTGCTTGTAACATAAGGCTTGAAGCATCGGAAACGGCAATAAAGCTTACAATTAGCTTGTTCCAAGGACAGAACGTGACAATTGTTCAGAGTGGCATTCAAGTCAGTATGTAAACATTCGTTTGGTTGTACGGCTGGGGTTGGTAGGTCATTTGAGAGGGTATACACTGCAATATATATATATATATATATATATATATATATATATAGCGTTTTACGTGCTTGCGAAAACCGCTATCTGATTACGAGGCATGGCGTGTGGGGGACTCTCGTTTAATTTTGACCACCTGGAGTTCGCAGGGTACATTGCAATGCACCTGTTTCGCACAGTCCTGGATTTGGAGCTACTGAGTCTCTGTCATTGCTTTTAGGTTTTTTTTTGTCACCTTATGCCCTCGGGCTGTCCGCGTCTCCTGTCGTCGTCGTAGTCACGGTAAGCAAGCGGCTCGTGCTCGCGCTCGGCACGTGCCGCTGGTCCCGCGTTCGTCGTCAGCGTTGTTGTCTTCCACAGCTGGCTGCGTTGCCGCTCATCATTCCAGCGTAGAATTTCACTTCTCTTCTGTCGTCGTAATGGGGAGGCCGCGTTTACGGGGTTATTAGCCATTGCTTAAGGCAGTATGATCCCATTAGCGGTGCATCACTGCATGCTTCGCACCTCCCCAGGTTTCACGTTAGTGAAGCTGCATTTCGCTCAGTGGGTCATTTGACACTTACGCATAAAATTTAATTCACCGCTCAAACCGACCCTACGACTTAACTCGTGCTAACTGTAATAATTAATAAATGCCCACACCACCATGGGGATGTACTCGTACCAGTCAGCGGCGAAGTTTTTGTTCTTTTTGTTACAGAGTGAGTGGAACGTAGTGTAGCAGCCCCAGAAAGAGCGAGAGAAAGGCAAGGACAAGGAGGTTAACCAGAAATTAACTCCGGTTGGCTACCCCGTACCGAGCGAGGGGGAAAGAGATGCGATAGATGAAACACACGCACACACGCACGCACACGCACACACACACTACAGCACTTTTCTGTGGGCGCTGTCGCACAGAGTGCGAAGGCGTTACGTAGTGTTACACAGTGTCAACTTCCCACTATATAATACATTCTACATCACACAATGTATACAGTCACAACTTCTCACACAGTCGGTGTCTTTTAAATAACGCAGCAGTGCCTTCATAGCGGCTCACGCTGTTGTTCGTGTAGGCCAGTTTCAAAGTATGTTGCTTTCCGTTATTGGGCGCTTGTCCAGTTGGTCTAGCGTGGCTGAGAGGGATGCTCTTTGCGGGTTGAAACGAGGACATTTACTATCGTTTCGTTGCGCCCGCAAAAGTCACAAAATGGGCTATTTGCCATTCCGACCAGGAAGGAGTACGCATTTGAAAATGCTACTCAAGCCATAGACGGACTAAGAAGGGTGCAGTCACGTCCGGGAAGGTCGGGCGGAATACGGAGCTGTGAATTAGGGTCCAGGGTATGAAAGCGTGCACTTGTGAAGGATGCATTCCATTGAACTAATGTTAAGTTACGCGCAAGCGCGGAAAGTTTTTTTTTTTTTTTTTTTTGCTGTGTCGGCTCTCGAAAAAGGAATGGCAACGCAGTTGACGCCGTCATGGGCAGATCGGACAGCTGCGTCCGCTTGATCATTGACATGTACGCCACAGTGACTAGGCAACCACTGATATATCATATCGTGTCCTTCGTCAACTACTCGATGGTGGACTTGTCTGATCTCTGCGAAGAGCTGCTCATGTGATCCATGACGCAGTGCTGAGAATAAACGCTGGAATAGCCGCCTTGGAATCCCAGAAGATTGACCAGTCAAAAATACAGAATGGTCTACTAATTCCCTTTAGCTTATCATTTCTACACTTCAGATATAACTTTCCTTATGCTTTCCTTGAATTCATTATCTGTTGGCTTCATATGGTTGTGGCTAACGAAAATCGGGCCCCTCCGTTCCGCTTCTTCTCGTCCATTGCCACAGAGATGTATCTTAACTTGCATTTGTATAGCACGACAAGATTAGGCGTGTCTGAGTTTCCTTACCAGGGTCAAAGGTTTATTTAGCCTCTGATTTCCATGCCACAGGCTCCATATCATGGGAAACTCAAACTTCGTCAAATATTTACCACGCGGGCGCCATTTAAAAATTAAAAAAAAAATTGAACGTCGAGGAAAAAGCCGTGTCGAGCCTTTAGTCACCCTATCGTAAATATAACATACAAGCGCACACAGCTCCCTTCCATTATTTGCATTTAACAGATTTTAAGGCCCATATCGATTAGTAGCTCGAGCGGCATTACTGCTTTTATTTAGCAGCTTTTCAGAGCCATCCGCCGTGTTACATCGTACTCACCTCATTCCCCAGCTGCAGGCTTTACGCGCAGGTACACAAAACAATTCGCAGAGCAGCAAGCAGACAGAGAAGTGCAAGGTGTATTCATGGCCAGGCGCCAAAAGCTCGCGGAATCGACAGAAAATCTTGACCGGCATTCACAATGCGGGCGTTCTAAGAGCACAAAGAGAGAGAGGTTTACCGGTGTAGAATTATTCGCCTATGCATGCTACCCTGCAAGAAAAGGGGGGAAGGGAGAAAAAGGCCCTAGAAGAAGCAGGGCAGAATAAATAAAAGCAAAAAAGCAAACAAACAAACACAAACAAGCAAGCAACAAAAATGACATGCCAATTTGTTATCTTGAGTTCGCTTTTGGTATCTTCAGTGACAAAATTGAGTGGTACTTGTCATCTTCATTTCACTGCTGCCTTTTTTTTTTATATAATGTGCAATCGCGGTCCATGTGAGCTTCGATGTCCATATCAGAATGGCATGGGAGCCCGTGACCGGTCTCCAACACTTAACAGCGGCAACGACAGACGAAATATTGGTGAAGTAAATACACCCGAAAAGCTTCTTTCCACTAGTGTGCCTATTTTTGCAACCACTAGCACAGCAGGTCGGCATTCCGAAATGCGCAGAGCCACCGTGCAAACAGATTCAGACGCGATCAACAAAACTAAGGAAGACGCCCTGCCCCGACCAAGTAAACAAGGAAAAAAAAATCTGGTGAACACTCAAGGTGGCGCTTTCTCGACCTTCTAAAAACATAGTGCGTCACGTTTGAAACCGTGCGATTTCTCAGCACCGCCCTGTATACTTACCCGGATGTCCGTTTCCAGTGCAGTGGAGCTGCCTTCAGTAGCGTCAACGCTGAGCGCGTATGCATGCAAACGCACTCGCGTCCAGCCCTGCCTGCTTGCTTGGATGGTTTCTCCCAGTACAAGCGTTTACTTGATTCACAACTTCTATCACGCACTTCCATGACACGGTGTATCCCTAAAATTGTGAACAAGTCATAACTGCACTATCGGCCAAAACTTCAGTTTTAAGGACCTAAAAATACATTTTGTTTTTCATGGGCTTTATGTCATGCATCTAAATACAATGCGAGCACTTCTGTTTATTGACAGATTGAATACCGCATATTTTTACGATTTCAGGCACGACGCAAATCACGCCCCTTGTTTCTACATACATTCCATTGCCGTACTCAAGGTTACCTTTTCGCGTTTTTCCTTCTCTCGAACCTCTCCCAATACACCACTGCGAACCGCACCGCCCTGCTGTGCCCTAGCGGGATAATTTCACCAGCCCATCTTTCCGGCCAAGTGACATTATCGATGGGCTTCGCACCTCAACTAACTTGGTTTACAATCTACATAACCCCCGTGAGAGGAGGTGCCTGCACATTGACACGAATTGCGCTACTTTATTTTTCAGGGGCTTTAGACACAGCGAAGCTGGCCGATTGATATCGAGCGGCTAGCCTCCAACGCGTTCAGCGTCGGCAAGCAACAGCGTTCTTGGCACTGTGCCAACCTTGGTTAGCCTGCCTGCATTTGTGGCATGCCAGGAACGCTGTCGCTCATAGGCGCCGAGGCGTCCAGCGCTAGTCACGCGAAATGTCGTGAAAGGGAAGGTACCTCCGAAAGCGATCGCTCGAGAATACTCTCCTTCATGGGTAGTTAAGTTAAACCAAGTTAAGACCTAGCAGCAACAAAGCTAATACCTAGCAGTAGCAGCCAGCAAGACTTGAGGATCGACAGTTTCACTGTGCCTAAGCTTTGCACGACCAAGTGCAAACTTGCCCGCTGTTTTTTTTTTTTTTTTTTTCGTATGCCAGCATTTCTGTGCCGTCTAGGAGCTCCTTGGGCCACGCGCTCCCATTGTAATTCACATTGACCGCGAAATATATAGTACATTATAGAGTCCGAATTACAGCTAGACTTTGAAAGGCAGCCATTCGAATCTAGGTAACAAAACATGAAATCTAGTGATTGATGTGGCACTGATGGAGATTGAGTGGCGTTCACGAAGCAGATCATGTACGCGAGAATGGCCCGTTAGAGCATCGCCGAACGTTTTAGTATTATAGCGAACATTTCAGCGACGGCTTACAGGTGGACGCATAAGTTAAGTGGGCTCCGTTGTTAGAGCCGACTAAGGCGTGAAAATGAAAAAACAAACTTTATTTAATTAACACGGAGGAAGCTTGAGGTGGCCCGGAGGGGGCCACCTCTCACACTCACTAGGTGGGCTCCTCATTACAGGAGCCCATTGGCGGCCGCCGCGGCTTGTGCTCGGTCGACCAGGGCTTCTGACTTGTCCTCTGCCGCTCGTATGGCTAGTGCTATGGCTGCCGCTTCGGCCACGGCCGTGCTCTTGGTGCGGATCGTAGCCGACGTGATTGCTTGGTTTCCTCTGGTGACGACCGCAGCAAATGCTCTCAGCCTCGAGGGGTAGGGACTTGCGTCTGTGTAGTGAGTGTTTGGGTCGTTGCGTAACCGTTCGAGTGCCACCGCCCTCACTCGTCTGCGGCCGGCGTTAAACACGGAGTGCATGTTCTTGGGTATTGGGTCCACGTGTATGCGTTCCGTGTCTTGTCTGGATATTTGGTGCGTCTCCTCCCCGCAGAATTGGGGTACCAAGGGGTAGTGAAGTCTCTGTAGTAAAGCTCTACCTTGGGTTGTCGAGTTGAGTCTCTCTCTGTGCGCGATCAAGACGGCCGCGGCGTGTTCATCGTATGTATTGTAAATACCCAGACTCTCCAGACGCTCTGTGCCAGTAAAGTCAGGGAGGCCCAGTGCAGCTTTGTAGGCAGTGCGTATGAGTACGTTGGCCTGCTCTGCTTCACATCTGCGTGAAAGCTGGTATGGCAGAGCGTACGTAATGCGGCTGATCACGAAGGCTTGTACCAGTCTCCTGGTGTCGTCCTCCTTCATGCCGTCCTTACTGCGGGTGATTCTTCTTATGAGTCTCGATGCGCTCCTGGGCGTGTGTTTGAGTTTGTTTAGCGTTGAGAGATACGCTGCCTGTATCCTGAATTAGCATGCCTAGCACCCTGAGCTCCTGTACTTGTTTGACTTGGCTTCCGTTGATCTCCAGATTGAGGATGATGGAGCGTATCTGCTGGGTGTTTTTAGATGTGATTTGTACAAATTATGATTTTTCCGGTGCGCATCTCATGCCTGCCCTCCTCGGGTGTTCGTCAATTCTGTTGATCGCTCTTTGTAGAGTGTCTTGTCTGTGGCCGTAAACACACGAGAAGCTTACTTCTATGCGTGATTACTGCAGTGCCTTCGGGTACGCCACGCTATATTTGTTCACTGTCTCCTGTTGCAAAAGCCAGAGTTCAACTTGGAAGTGTAGGCACGGAACACCCTGCATCGACTCCCTCCCATTTTGCAGTTGTGTATAGCAAGCTCCTCACGTGACTCACTCTACATGGCACACTCTTTGCCAAAACGTTGGCTGCAGTGACATTCCTTGTTCAACTCCTGTTGATCACTTCAAACTTCCATCTCCCTGCGAACGTCTGTCTTGTTCGAACTTTGTCATGTTGTTGCATTTGCTTGACAAGGGGCTAATTAAGTGACCACCACCTAAATTCAACAGAGATTGAAGTCAAGGAAACAGCAGAGGAAGCGCTTTACAGGAATGTAAATTTGGGCAGCGATATTGTGCCAGGGACAAACGGGAAGCGTAGTCATGAACTACATTCCATTTCAACTGCGACCAACCCCAAAGTTAAATGCAACAGGCAAAGTTACGATAAAAAGAAACACACGTAGAGTGGGTCACCAAGGTTAGAGGGACGCGGTTTCCATTACAAATGCGAATGCATGCTATGTTAAGGCATGTCGCTTCTAATATGATGGGCCACTATGTAGTTCGCAAAAATCTACCACAACGTGAAACTTTGAATTCAACGATATATGTGCCCTGGCGTCACGAGAAATCGGTGGAACTATTTTTTCGCGAATCCTATGTCCTCTAAAATTATCTGTCCAATGTACACGTATAGCACTGTACGTATACGCGCGTCCCTTGTTTTTCGGCGCAGTAACTTAGTGATCATAAACAAACTAGCTTGACAGTCTATTATCGTGTATTATCGACAGTCTATTATCATTAGTCAGCCCTAACAGCCTGTGTCCCCGTCAGAGGTCTGATAATACGGCCGCTGCAGCGCGAACATGAGCGCCATACAGAACACAGCTATGCGGCACACCAAACACGTGGCCTCTTCGTGTGCCATGTTTCCACCACGCGCCTCTGAAAGTGCGGCTGTACCCAAGTTCCCATGCATTCCGGCATAAGGTGCCCTCCGCTCTTGCAGTAGGAGCGAGACCATCACAGTTTAGTGCCGCGCAGGCAAGGTCAGCTTATCATCCGGGTAATGACGTCAGCCACCTGAAAAAAAAAAATCCCGGGACAGACGAGATTCCGCACCTTGTTTCACTTCGCCAAAAAACGGCAACGTATTCTTTCAACTGGCGTTACGTAACAAGAGCCCAATTATGACGGCACATTATCGCCGTCGCGCACGAATTTGACTTACTAACGGCACTTTATTTTTTCTCACGACCTCCTTAGAAATCACCCATAAGCTTGTTGTGTCGACAGCAGCAACTGCTTTATGAATACACCACCCCCGAAATCGGGTCACGTGCACGCTTCAGCTCTATATATGTCCAGCTGTCGAAACAGGGTTCGACCGTTGCGGACGCAATCCTACGTCAATGTTTGCCATTCTTGCTTGTCTAAAAGTATCAAACGGTTACAGCGTACGTGAATGGGCCGCACGATGCGTTGTCTCTTGGGAACGATCTCAAGACAACGGGAGAACACTGAGAAGATAAGGTATTGGGAAGCACCGCACGCTGGAGAACGTGCGCATTAGGAAGAGGAAACCTGTATAAAGTGAGGCAAGAGCGACTCCACTACGGTGATAGATTTGTTGAAAAATGAATGAACGAATAAAAGACTATAAGGGTGTGTGCTGCGGATCATATATAGAGTGTCGGGTATTGAAAGAAAATGCACATTCGTCCTTCGCTGTCACTATTTCTCACGCTAGTGGTTCGGTTCCCTATTACGACATCGTGGGAACCTGCAGCGGTTGCTTTGCATTGCTGTCAAGGTCTGGTCGCCTTGGTGGCGCCAACTTGTTGCACCGACGTTAGCCAAGACGTCAAGCTTAATAATAACAAGTGCTTTCGCAGAGGCGGATGAAAACAGTGGGAAGCAGGCTTTTCACGGAACCAGGTGGGTGACGTGCGTTGACGTCAGAACGGGGTCTGGTTGTGGAGGACATAACTGTCTGGGAACCGTTAACGATTAACGCGGTTATCTGGCACGGTGACAACTATTAGCTCCACATTACACGGGCTCGCATAGGTTTAGAATAGCATGCGCTCTCTGCGTTGGGAAGTAAACAAGATGTTCAATTATGATTGATAACGTTTCATTTTCTCGCCTCGGATTTCTCCCTCTCTCTCTCAAGGCAAGCGAAGGCCGAAAAACAAAGATGAATTAGGGCACATACATTTTGAAACCTGTTAAAAGTAATCAGACTACAAGCAAGATTGCTCGAAGGACAAAGAATAGAACGCTCCACTTCTGCACTTAAAGCATTGATGATGTGAGTGAAAATGAATTTGTCTTGATGGCTTTACCGACTCCTGCACTTGAAGAAATTAAGCGTTTAAAAGTTAATATTTAGATAAGCTATCAATGAATTACACTCTACGATTGATTTTGCCGCAGAGATACTCGCAGCATTGTTGACAACGACTTAATGAAGTCAAACGAAGACTTCCGCATAAATTTACGCTCTCGCTTTGTTGTGACGAGGAAGGGAACACTTTGGCTTCGCACACACTGCAAGGCAGCTGCATACTCCGAATGCGCCAACTCCTCTAACAGTGGTTCCGCGTCATGTGCTGCCTCCAGTCGTTGGTCAACCGGGCAGTGCGTTCAAAAATGCGCGCCAGAACTGCAGCCGTACTCGAGCATCGGGTGGCAGCCGAGAAGTAGCCTCATTACGCGCTGCTTCCGTTGATGTTATCGAACAGGAAAGGAAGCACGCGGGCGAGATATTACCATTTAATATCTGCAGGTGTCCTGGATGCGCGAAGAAATGCCGATTCGTTGGTGGTTTTGTTCATAGTTGTTTCGCTGTTGTAGAATAAACATGGCTCACCGACGGCTGTCAGCCATTCTGTAGGAGCAAAAGGTTAAATTACGTGCTCCTCGTTCTGGCCAACAGTGGAGAACGGCATCGCTGAGTAAACGGGTATTTCGAGCGATCCCGCTATGACAAACCGTGCGCTGCGTTTCGTTTGTAAACGCGCCCACTTCAACACGCTAACAGTATACGACCCATTCTCAACGTACTACAGTACCATACCGGTTCTCAGTAACTCGATAGCTCGCTATAAATAGTTCGAACCGAGTCAACTCAACAGTGCCCTCTGAACCCTCCAAAGCGACATTGTAATCGCCAGAAATTAGCCACATGCTGTCTGCAAAATACCTGCATTGATTGAAAAGAGTTCTATAGAAATTGCTCAGATCGATATGAAAGTCTGTTATGCAAGTCAGTGTTGATTCTTGTATAGTCCGTGTAAAATGCAGCGAAAATCGCCCTGAACTAATTACCGGCCATGCCCTATAGTCGCCACTGCAGTGGGGAAACACAATTTAAACAATAATTAGTTTTTTTACGAACAATTTTTTGACTGGCCAAAACGTATTGTTGTGCTAGTTGGTTCATTATAGGTGCAAACGGCCCCAGAGAATACGCGGGACGAAAAGGCGACGGCGACAGGTACAAGGCGCACTAACAACTCTTTTAATAATTTTAAGAATTGTTTTCTATTGCTTTCACGTGCGTTTTTTATTAGGGTATATTTCTGTGCATTACTACGTGAAAGGCGTTTGTTCGTTTGTTCCGTTAATTCATTCATTCATATTTTTAGCTGACATACTTATGTTAGTACCAGTGTGTAATGGCGCGTTTTCTTTTTTTGTGGTTACGATACTGTTTGCCAGCTGCAAAGAGTACAATACATTTGTCTTGTTTGTGTTTGTGCATTAGAGCTATGCATTTTTTTTTACATTTGTAAGGCATGTTTTGCTTATGTGTATTTCAGTGTGACACAGCTGTAAGCGTGGCATGGCCTTTACAAGCCATGTATGCCTTTTGCCCCGTCAGCTAAGATAACCTTCTTTTGTAAATTGTCTCAAATAAAGAGAGAGAAACGAGAAAAGGTAAAAAAAAAGAATACTGAGAAGTGCGTTGTTTCCAAGATGTCCGTATCGCGTAACAACTAACCTATACTGAAGTTGTTGCATTATATATTCGGCTCAAGTATTCAGCTAGAGAACATAGGTATAATGGTACACAACTAAAACAAATTTTCCTCGTGTTAACTTCTAGCATTTTGTCCTTTTTTCCCCCTACTACCTACTTCAAGGTAGGGCGTGTTTCGTATACCAGTTACAGCAATAACTTGCGGGCTCGGCACAGCCTCTGTGGCACCGGAAATGACGCGCGCGCCCAATCGCGAAATGGATATGCATCTATAGACCTTCAAGTGCATCGAGTTTCACTGCGCCGACTCCGTTGCGCACCGGTTGCGGAGCCTTGTCTCCTCAAGGCTCTGTTACTCAATCCAACCTTACGTTACTCAATCCAACCACGTACAGTGCTCAGCGATTGAAACGCGATAATCAGTCCGCATGGCGCCCGGTGCTTTCTTACGCCACCGGTAAGCTGTAGTTGATCGCTGTAGGGGCCAAATGCATTCACATTGCGTCACGATGTCCCTCGCTTTTACCACATACTATAATCCACTATTATTATTATTTTTTTACTGATATTCCCCTGCTGTATTTCTTTTTCTATGTATACGTGCGCCAGCACCTAGACCTCACGGTCATTCCCGGGCACGATAAATAAATGATTGATTGATTCATTAATTGATTCATTGATTATTATTGACATCCCCTTTGAAACGAGGCGACGACAAATGGTCACCAAGCCTGCTTGGTGTAATAAGGTTTTGCTACATATATCGTAATCTAGCATTCTGCCTATCTGAACAGCTTGGTGTCCACATGCGTCCACTGGTGGTGCAAAAAGTGTCGGCTGCCTTGGGGGCCGAATATCGCGTTTCAATCGCTGAGCACTGATTGTAAGCGCGAGACCGAACTTGGAACGACGGTTGGCTTCAGGAATCTATCCTGCATCTGCGGTACACTACAGCAGTTCATGATGATGTTTAGTCTTTAATGGCACAAGGGCTGGTTATGGCAAAGAGCGCCAACAGCGGTTCATGATAAAACCAAGCGATGAAGAAATGGAGCTGGGCAGGTCATGTAATGCGTAGGATAGATAACCGGTGGACCATTAGAGTTCCAGAATGGATACCAAGAGGAGGGAAGCGAAGTAGAGGAAGGCAGAAGGTGGGGTGATGATGTGTTGCTAGCGCAGACTCGTCTGGTGACGCGCGGCCACCCTGACGCTGCGTCAGCCGTTAGTGCGCGCTAACGGTCATCTGCTGACGTCTCTGCTAACATTATTCGCTACTGGAAATAGCCTAACCTAGCTTAACCTCGTTTAATTTCTCCTGTCCTAATCTAACAGGCAGACGTCCTGCAAGGGAACTACGATTGCTGTAACATCGCTGGTGGTCTGGATTATGAAATTTATCTTGGCCAATAAGCGTGTGGTCCCCTCGAAACAGACCAGAAATAGGTGGTGCAGCTCATTGGAAGAGTGATCTAAAACAATTGATGATGGATTAAGACGCTACGACGTTTGACGCAGGTTTGCACTACATGGTGGCTCCACTGCAAGCGCCACTTATTGGTAGAGACTAGTTTGTTCCTGTTCCAGGCGACAGAAATTTGCGTTTACAGATGAATCAAGCAATTTGCCGCAGCTGAAAATTATATCGTTTGAAAATACCTGCACCAATGAGAATTTACGTCACGTAACCACCTTTTGTAAGAAAATATAATTCGAACAAGGCAAAAATTTGCGACAAGCGGCCGGGAAGCTTAACAAGCCACTATAGCCAACAACAGCCGCCTCAACTCTTCTTAAAGTAAGTTCAACTGGTCGTTCTTGGAGACGTGCAAACTTTGCACTCGGGCTAGCAACACATACCTGCAATAGTGGAATGGCCGAACCACACACATTACGTTGCCCACCTCATTGCGTATTACATTGCCGGACCATACGAAAAAAGAAAAGTTGATGGCAGAGAGCGGAAAAGTCGGAAGGCCGTTTAGGTATCAGCACGCACCGGCCTAAGGACCAAGGAGTTCCGGTGTGTCATGAACCAACTGATTAAGCTGCCAAGGACCGTGGAAGCCGTCGCATCGCTGAAGGTCCTGCACCGGCATATTGGCTCGCATATAGACCTGAACTAGACGCCTCGTATCCGTGAGATATAATCTGCATGCCTCTGTCACTGCCGAAGAGGCGAGCGGATTGCTCAGACAACCTCACCGCGCACTGTTTGCAAGCGCGGTGACGGTACACAAATAAACACATACAAGCAAACAAGTAAATCATCGCACCACGAGACACAGCGTAAGGACGCACTGTTTGCCAACAGCGAATGATCTCCCGCCAATGACATTCTCGGCGAGTGTAGAGCGTGAAAAAAAAAAAAAATACGAAGGGGAAATTCCGCGTTCGAAAACCGACGTGCAACTTGCAAGCCGACAATTAAATATACACAGGGAGAAACGATAACGGACGCCAACTTCGCGTATACGGCGAGTGACCTCGACGTCGCTGTTTCTGTAATCACTGACGAAGAAAGTGCACTGTACGTAAGGTCGGCTCTTCAAGGACCCCGACGGGCGCATTGCAACGAATGGATGCAATGCGCTTCGTTTTTCAATTTCAGCGAGTTTCATGCAGACGATATTGCGTCCGTGGTATAGAGGCGCAGATCTGCATGCTGAACGTGAATGCAAATTGAACATGAAGGCTGCAAGGGCTACGGTGCAGTTACCTACACCCATGCTTCTCAACACGGTTAAAACGAGATTGAATTTATAAAATAAATTTTTATTTGTCAATATTGACGGATTTTGCTGACAGTGGCTGCCGCTGCTGTGTTGACGATTAGAGCACTTGCGTGCCGCGCCGGTTTCCATTAGACCAAAGACGCAGTATTCAAACGAGTACATAACAGTCGACCTATACCCTTAGTCTTTCGTATCGTACTTCTCTCAGAATACACCTATCCTCCCTATTCTTCATCCGACACGCGAGAGAGAGAGAGAGAAAGGCAAAGGAAAGACAGGGAGAGAGATTAACCAGAGGATTTCTCCGCTTGGCTACCCTGTACCGCGGAAGGGGGAAAAGGGTGCGAAAGATGAGAGAAATATAATTCAAACGTCAAACATCGCCTCCGTCCTCAAGACATCACTGCATCGACATCTCGTGACGACGACTGTCTAACGACTATGGCGTGATGATGTCGGCATGATGAATGTCAGATGACAAAGCTGGAATGACGGCAATGCAACGACCACGACGGCATCACGACCACGAGCCCACGCCTAGTGCCCAAGGTTATTAGACAACTTCTATCTATCTATCTATCTATCTATCTATCTATCTATCTATCTATCTATCTATCTATCTATCTATCTATCTATCTATCTATCTATCTATCTATCTATCTATCTATCTATCTATCTATCTATCTATCTATCTATCTATCTATCTATCTATCTATCTATCTATCTATCTATCTATCTATCTATCTATCTATCTATCTATCTATCTATCTATCTATCTATCTATCTATCTATCTATCTATCTATCTATCTATCTATCTATCTATCTAATCGAAGAATGCAAATTAAAGCCGAGTCCCAAAATGTTTACCTTTCTGTAACGGTAGCAGCCTTTCTTATGACAAAAAAATAATAAATGATGTAAGACGGAAAGTTATATTTCAAACTGACTATCCGACTTGTAATGTAACTCGACCTACGTGACGTTGTGGATCAGTGGAAAGATCAGTTTATTATTATTTTTATCCTTATTTAGTAAGAAAATTATGTAAACCCCGCGCAGTGAGGAAATCGCTGTTATGCCAAAGCATTTTGCAAGCACCCGGTTATGTAGAATCGTTCGGCGTTCTGCAAAGTGCTACCAGATGGAACAACATGTGAAGACGGTACCAAGGCGACGGCGATAATACGACGGCAATGGCCCGACGTCTGATTTGTTGCATTCTAGCAAAGAAACATTACAGCCTGTTCCGTTACAACCCGGGTGGATTTCAAAGGTGGTAGAATGAAACTGGCGTGGCTCTCGCTTTAATGAACAACTTGTTGATATTAGACGCGACGCGCACGAAGAACAGGGCACGACCGCGCCTGAAACGCAGGCGCACGCTGCGTGCTGCTTTGTTCGAGCGCGGCGGTTTGTAAGTGTGTTTCCGTCTAGCCGTTTATGTGAGCCTCAGGTGATCTGAGAATATATATATATATATATATATATATATATATATATATATATCATATCATATTGGGAACGTCAGCTGGCCTCCGGAAAACATTACGATGAATCCTTTTCTGCTCTTTACGCGCGTTAGTAACAAACACGCATCTATTAGGCCTATAGTGACCACCGTCTGTTCCAGCTGGCGTGCCCTTACAGTGTCTGTGCGTTGTGCTCGTATGCGCAGAATGCTCTTTCTTTCTTTTTGCTTATGCTTCCTGGGGATGTAGAGCCGAATCCTGGACCCAGCACTAATGAACTGCTTCAGCAACTACTCGAAGGTCAAAAGGTCATGCAAAAAAAAAAAAAAAACATTGTCGCAGTTTCACCCGAAAGGCGAAGCATCAATTGCGATAGCAAATTAGTAGAGAGAAAGTAGAGAGAGTATACGGAGTAAGGATAGTAGTTTTATCAGCTGTATAAACTTGGACATGCAGCAGCGCCATAGCCTTTTGGAGCTTGTGGAACTGAACGGAATCTCCGCCCATAGCCTCCTATATTCCAAAAAATATAGGAGGCTATGCTCCGCCCATCGCTAAGCGCTCGTCCCTAGCAGGCCACCGCTTCCATCACCAGCCTCCTCCATGATCGGATGAGACTCTTGCTGCTTCTCCTTCTCTTCCCTTCCTTTCAACATCTTTATCTCCTTTTTCCCCTTCCCCTGACGCTGCGCCGTGCTCCCTATTGGGCAGCAGAACTTTCTTCTTCAATAAAAGCACTTTCTTCTTCAATAAAATCACTACTACTACTACTACCAGCAACGCGCAGAACTGTTGTTGACGCCGTCGGCGTTTTGCCCGCGTTCGCACTGAACGCGCGCGGCGTTTTTATATAAACACGCATTTGGTGCCGCAGCTAAACGTCGCCTTCCCTCTCTCTCTCCCTCCCGTCCCCCCACAGCCTTTCGCGCGACGGAAAAAGTCGCGTTTGCTCTCTATATATGGAAAGGAGGAAAGAGACGCTTAATTCTGCAGCCCTTCAGGGAGCACAGGCGCAGAACGCGCGTTTGCTCTTCGACATGCGTTCGCTCCCTGTGAAAGCACGCGTCCCTCGCGCCCTTTCACTCGCACATACAGCGTCCGGAGCGCGGCGATTTCATCGCCGTTGACGTCATACGGAACCTCACGGCGACGGCGACGCTTTGGAGTGTCCATATAATTGCTATCGCAATAAAAAGGGGCTGCATGTAATTGAGTCTAAATTGCAAAAGGTTGAAGCGTCTGCATCATCACTTAAGGTGTTTGGTACCAAAATCACGTGACTCGAAAAAAAAATGTATTCACGACTTGGAAAAGAAATTTATTGACCTATATAGAAGACAGAAGCCGTTGCAATATTCTTCTGGTATTTGGCCTTCCGAAAAATGCGGGCGAAACTCCACAGTCACTGTTCGCGAATGTGGTTGATGACTTATTCAAGACGACGCTGGGTGTCGAAATCACATCCGTTGAGCGAGTGCATAGAACAGGACACAGGCCACTAAATATACCATGGTCGATTATTCTGAAGTTAATTGACAACCGCGAAAAGTCAAGTCCTAAAGAATTGCCACAAGCTCAAAGGCCAACATGTTTCCGTGGCTGAGGATTTTTCTGCTGACTCGGATTGTGTGCAAACAACCATGGAATAGTGCTGCCAAAAAAAGAAGCGAGGGCAAAGACGTTAAGCTCCCGTATGACAAGATCAGTATCGATGCTACCCTGTCGAAACAGGGTGGCATCGGTACATCGGTACAAAAGAAGAGGGTTCCTCTTCTGATAGATAAGGAAGCTTCTTCTGCTTCGGACGCCCAAAACACGATGAATTAGCGGTGGTGATTACTAAATAACTTCCTGTCGTCTTGAATTCTGAAGTTTTACGTGACAAAACCCCTATTTGATTATGATGCATGCCGTAGGGAGGGACTCCGGATTAATTTTGACCACCAGGGGATCTTTAACGTGCCCACAATGCACGGGACACTGGCGTTTTTGCATTTGGCCGCCTCGAAATGCGGCCGCCGTGGCCGGGATTTGATCCCACGACCTTGTGCTTAGCAGCAAAAACCATAGCCGCTAAGCCATCGCGGTGGGTTCTTTTGCCTAAATATAAATGCACGTAGCATTATTAACAAATTAGCTGACTTAAACTGTATTATTATAGTGCATAATCCATACGTCATAGTAATAACCAAAACATGACTGCATCATGGCATTAGTGACCATGAGATAACACCAAATGGCTTCAGTGTTTACCGTAACAATCGCGAGGTTAGGGGAGGTGGAGTCGCAATTTTACTCAAGGAACCACTGCAGGTGTCCAGGTTGCCTGGCGTATCAGGAATAGATCGCATTGTAATTAAATTGTTTCTTGAGGAATGCCACTTGATAGTTGCCGCCATTTATCGTACACCGAACTCTGATAGTTCCTTTACTGAAAACCTAAATGAATTATTGTGTACGAACAAAATTCGTTCCTGCATCCTGTTACTGACAGGCGATTTCAACTTACCAGCAATAAACTGGTCAGACGATTTACCAGAAGCTCTTACTTACGCGTCTCAGCCATTCGTTGACGGGGTCGTTTTGCACTACTTAAAGCAATTACTTAAATTGCCAACCCGCACTCAACAGAATGCAGTCTGTATTGAACCTTTTTCTTGTTGCTAATGGCCTGTTACAGTGGAATCCAAGTGTCGATATTTTGATGGCATATCCGGCCACAAGATTCTATCCTTATCTTTAGAATGGCAGTTCTCTCCGAAACTTCGAAAAAAAAAAAAAAAAGAATAAGAGCACAATCCCGTTGTTTACACGTGCTAGTGACGTAGACATATTGGATATACTTGATAGCTCGCTTTGCGACTTCACCACTATGTACGAATCAGCTAATGCCTCTGTCCAACGACTGTGTCGTGTTTTTAAGGAAATGGTTTTTCGATGCATTGCGCAGTTTGTAACAAAAAAAAAAACAAAAAAAAAACACATCGAGAGATTGTGCGCAGCAGCATCCCCTGGTTGATGAAAGACATCATCCGCGGTAAACTTAAAAAAAAAAAAAACCACTACAAGTAAGCTTTAGCGCCATGCAACAAATGCTAACACAGAAAAAATTACCGAGCTACGTGTTATGTTAGGAAACTGCATCAAAACGGTGAAACACTGCTTTCACAACATGCGACTGCAAAATATTCTTTCGTCTCCCGGGAAGTTCTGGCGATACCTGTCGCCGCAATCAATCAATCAATCAATCAATCAATCAATCAATCAATCAATCAATCATGTTTATTTAACGTGCCCAGGAACAACACTAAGGTCTGAGTACTGGCGCACGCATACATTACAAACCAAAAACCAAAAAACAAAACCCTGTAGGGGAGAATCATTAAAAAATAAATGAATAAAAATAAAAATTGTGCAAAGAAGAGAGTACGGACAACAAAACGCAAAGTAAATACAAAAGAAAAAGGAGGAGAAGGACACTTGAACAATGCATGAAATTATAACACAAGGCAAAGCTCGGAAAAGAACGATGACAAGGAGTTATGAAAGATATCAAGTTCACGAAAGTAAGCGTTATAAAGATTCTGTATTCTGTGGACAGTTGAGTGTTCATGATGACAGGCAGGAACATGAAAAGGTATATGTTCTCTGGTGATCTTGCGTGGGATACGAAACATAACACAGCTGAGAAGTTCGGGACACGTGAGGTTACCATGAAAGTAATAATAATAATAATAATAATAATAATAATAATAATAATAATAATAATAATAATAATAATAATAATAATAATAATAATAATAATAATAATAATAATAATAATAATAATAATAATAATAATAATAATAACGTCAGTGCAACGTCTATCCGTTGGTGACGCAGTACTGGACAATAAATTTGAAATTTAACAGATGATATATCTTGTAGTGAAGAAGGCGTGTTAGCGCTGCTTCTAAATTTAGACGTCAAGCAAGCGCCTGTTAATATTGAGATACCGAATGCGTTTCTATAAATAGAACGATATGCTGAATGGTGCGCGAAATGTTGAACCCTATGATTTCACAAATCATTTGTTAGTGTGGAGCTCACGGACGATTGGAGATTGGCAAAAATTACTCCCATGCCTAAAGCAAACGACCGCTCATCGCCTTCTTCTTACAAGCGTATATCAATTCTATGTGCTTCAGTGGAATTGCTGCTTGTTAACGGCCATAAAGGCGTTGGTGCGTTTCTTAAAATGCACCAATCTGTGTGACCTGTGATTGACTCAGCGATGAACGCTTGTGTGTGTAACAGTGCAAAGTGTGAACTTCTCTCTTCCTTCTCCTCTTTCAGGTGACATAACAATCATAATAATCAGGCAACATAATCAGATGGACCTAATATGTTTAGATTTTGAGAAAGCCTTCCAATAGGTATCCCACTCCAAGGTCATAATAAAATTGAAGCCTATTCTAAAAAATGATCGCCTTCTGGCATGTGTTGCGGCGTACCTCTCGTCCAAGTGCCAAAGTGTAATCATTGATGGTATATCTTCTCGTGATGCCCCGGTTCACAGTAGTAGTGCCACAGTAGCGTCTGGTGTTCCTCAGGGCTCCAGTTCTCGGCCCTCTTTTCTTTTTGCTCTTCAATAATGACATCGTTCAGAACATAGGCGTTAAAATCTGGCTGTTCACAGACGACTACGTAATATACCAGGAAATCTTTCAGTCCTACGACCAGGTCTCACTGAGCGAAGCTTCAAGTACAATTTCGAACTGGCGTTGCCCATGACAGTTGACAATAAATAGTATAAAACCTGTAGCCATGACCATACCCCCAAAAAGCAACCACTTGAATTCATCTATTGCATTAATTACTAATCTCTAATGGAGCGGTTTGGATCACAGAGCAAACGGGGATAGCAGATATGCTAATTGACATTAAAAGAAAAAAATGGAGTTGGGCAGGCCACGCAATGCGTAAGATGGATAACCAGTGGACCATTAGAGTTACAGAAGAGGTACCGGCCAAGAGAATTAAGGGATGGCAGAAAATAAGGTGGGTTTATGAAGTTAGCAAATTTACAGGCGCAAGTTGGAATCAGCTAGCGCAAGACAGGGGTAATTGGAGATCGCAGGGAGAGGCCTTCGTCCTGCAATGGACATAAATACAGGCTGATGATGATGATGATGATGATGATGATGACGATGATGACGATGAAGTGTAGCGCATAGCTATGAGTATTTAGGATCCATGAAAGCCTCCGATGTGCAGTGGAATGAGCATGTAACGTTCATTGCAAGAAAAAAAAAAAGGAAACATTGTTCAAACACCTGGGATACCTTCGGCGCAAGCTGAGTCAATCGATAACTGAAATAAAGCTTTTGTCGTGCAAGACGTTTATTAGGCCAATGCCGGAGCACCCAGCGGCAGACTGGGATCCCTGCACAAAAGAAACAAAAGCTAGAAAGTATTCAAAGAAAATCTATTAGGTTGATCTACGAGTATAACTGTTATAGCTACTCATCTATAACTGTTATAGCGGCATCTAACCTCTTACAAAATGCACAACTAGAATAACTTGAAATGCGGCGATATCATGACAGTTCAAATTATGTTATTCGCTGTGTCACAATACGGTAAAAATTGAGCAATGCGCATTCATAGCACCTGCCACACGCCGCCTTACTCGGTCTCTTCACACACACACACACAAAAAGAAAGTTGCTGACCTTATACCGAACAAACATGTTCAACAACTCTTTTTTTTTTCCTCGGACGATTGGCAATTGGAATGCCTTGTCTGCTGATGTGGTCAAGCGTCCCAGTGTTGATTCATTTCTGCAAGTGATTACAAATGCAGCGCCGTAGGCGGGACCACAATTCAAGCACGTCACGCCATCTGCTCGCTTGTTGTTGCTTTTTTTTTCCTTTTGAGTGTTTGAATAAACGCGCATGCATCATGCACTTTTGCTTTCTGTATCCCTTGTTCGCTTTTACATACTATGAATGTCCTTGATTCACAGGCTGCTGTAATATTTATTTCCTTTTTACATACTACGATTGTCATTACTTGGCAGGTTGTCCTGTGATTTTTGTTCCTAGAAAGTTATCTTGGTGTGATCTGCGTGTACGCATTGACACGTGTGTGTCCCAGTCTTATCCCCCCCCCCCCCCCCCTTCGTGTTGCTTTTGGGTACAGAGCTTGTATTATGTTGTATTCCCGCTCCCACTTCTGTCTTTATTTCAATGTGTGCTTGTGTACTGTGTGCTGCGCTCCGCTGTGCTGTGCGCGCACGCTCACTTTTTACAGAAGATCACATACACGATCCATGCTCAGTCGTGAATTGGTTTAAGCCCTTTAAATGCCGATGCAAATGCTGCCACTGAAAGGTAGCACATGTGTCCATTGTCAAACAAGGCTGTAAGTTTCTTCCTTTTTTTTGTCATCGATTGCATGCTGTTCTTTACGATTTTACTTTTATTCATCAACGCCAGTTTCAGGGCACACATCGCCGCCCACAAGTAATTTTCGCGTGCCAGTGCGCACTTCCGAGTCGTCTTCAGGAAGCGCCCGTAAGACACCGTTAGTCGTCGAAGGCTGGAGACACGCGGCCTTGAGCTGTCGCCGACGGCGCTGACGCGGTATACCAGCACGACCCATCCGTCCGTCGTCTAGACATCACTATACCCCGTCTGGCTCGAAAAATCTGTCTTCGCGGCCCGATGAATGTCACTCTCGTGACGTAACGATTCGGTTTCGCCGGTGTCAGACCGACACAATGTACCGAAGCCGGTTTCTTCGCGGCCGCAGACGGCTGATTCCGGAGCGACGCAGCGCGTCAGCCTCACGGCAACGCTGCCGGGGACTCGCATAGTGTGTTTTCGCGAGGCCGCGGCAGGTAACGAGCGCGAAAGTTGCGCGTCGTCACATCTTCGAGCGTGCGGCTGCACGCAAGGTGGATCCATGGCGCGTCGCGTGGTGCTGAGGCGCGCCTTCAAAAGATGACACCTCGAACACTTAGCTGTTCGGTGCCCGAGTGAGGCCTTCGAAGCCCTATTCCGGACTGCCGGATTGACGACTGGTATAACGGAGTGATCAATTTTAAGTTTTACGGAAGTTTTAAAGATCGTTTGTGGCAGATAGCCTAATTCTGGTCCTTGAGCTGTATTATTCGAAGAGGCGGACATTACTAGCATGAGAAATCTAAACGCATATTCAATTAGTTAGCGAAAATTTCCGAATTAACTGCTTAATTAGTTTACAGCACATGTTGCATTTTATGAATCGTAGCCGGCGAGTTCGCAAGAGTTATTTACAAAAGCATAATAACACAAAATACACCACTGAGCGTTGAATTTGACCTATTTTTTTGTTTTTCTCCACCAAGTTTGGGAAAATGCTAAACCGTCCCCCGCCTATGCTGGTTCAGTATATGTTCCAAGAAACTTTAAGAAAGCAAAAGCGCTGTAAAACGCTGCTGGACTACTTGCCCCAGTATAACACGTATGCCGATGCTCTGCTCCTGTAGCTTTATCTTCACTGTCACGTGAGCATAGAAATGTCAGTTGTGCGCCGAGTTTGGCATGCATGCCGCGCTGTAGTACACGGAGCGCTATCCAGTGAGAAATCTTTTTAAGGGTTGGTTGTCTCCGACAACACTGAGCGTTGTCCAACATTATTAAATTGAAGCTTTCTTACCAAACCGTCGCGAACGTTTCTGGCCGTGGCTGCTGCTGCTGCTGCTGCTGCTTCTGCTGTATTGTTGAAGAACTCACACACAGAAAGTAATAGAAATAAATGTGCGCCCAATGTTGGGATTGAACCTCCTACCTCCCAATGTATACGAGCCGAACAGCAAGCCCATCTACTCGAGACTCCTTAATTTTATAAGGAGCAATCCTTTTTTATGTTTTCACCTATGCCCTGAAACCACGCGTAATATATTTTTTGTTCTTTAAAATCTGTACTTTTTTGTTCGCTTAGCGTTTAACAAAGTCTTTTAATCACCCACTTTCTTTCATAGAAAATTCAAAGTGGTTTCCGCCTCCACTGGCACTTGGTGTCTGCATTCGGTGGAGTAAGTACATCATATGTGACTATTACTATGTATATAGAACATTGCCTGCTGTCTGGCAAAACGTCTGTGTCCTTACATTTACAATTATTTTGTAAGAGCTGCACATAAAAAAGAAGGAAAAAAATCTAACTCGATTAATTCTCTGACACAAAAAAAATTAATTCATGACAGCTGACACACACAAAAATTAGATTGATTCAGCTGACAAACGCACGCACGCACACACGCACACGCACACAAAAAAGAAATAAACTATATACATAACATTGACGAGCCGTTATTTCTGGTCTCTGTGTTAGGAAGACTGTAAACTAGTAAGTAATTGGCAATCGATAACCAGTGAGCGATTGCACCGATAGTCCAACGTCACAGTCGCACGATCGGCTCAACTGCACAACGATTTTAGTATACAGTGCCAGTGCAGTTATCAAAGAACAACAAGAACGCCAGCCTTAATGCTGCCTTGCTGTCGTGCACCCAGTCATGCGAATGAAGCTATCACATGAAGTAGTTACAGTGCGTCACATGGCGAGCGTTCGGACGTCTAAGCACATGCTTATTACCAGCCCACGCACGAATGCACAAGCAATCGAAGAAGCTCTCGTCGTGCGTGTTGGAGATACGAGTATAGTTCCTCGACAGTTGCCGAGTTAGTGCGAAGTTTCAAGCGTAACGTCAGAGGAGAAATTGGCGGAACGCGATGACAGAAGCAAGGACGAAGCTGCAGTAATTGATACTTAATCGCGGAGACAAAAGAAAAATTCATGCAACAGAAAAAATGCGTATACGCGAAATACGAGTTTGACAGGGCAGCGTTATAGGTGTAAACACACTTGGTGCTTTGGTTAAACTGCGGGCACCGGTACTTAAACGCTATTTCATCGATTATGCTGAGATTCACGCCAACATAATTCCATGTCACCCGTAATCAGGATTTTCTGCTTATCAGTTACATATATGTGCTCCCGGCGTGGTAAATTAGTCATTCACGTTTATTCTGTTCACACGTTATTCAGATAAATATGTCCGTTAACGGGAGGCGATTTCACAGTTATCTACTTTGGCAACTCCTCCTGGACTTTGCCGTTATTGTTCATTACCTGCAAAAATTGGCTACTTAAGAGCACGCTATCCCAAGACATGGTTAAGAAACCAATGATTCCTCCTCACCCCACCCTAAATCTTCAAGGAACAAAAAGGCATAAAAAGCTAGTATGCAACGCTTACCACAAACATTTAATCATACAACCCCTATACCTTAACGGAAACCAAGAAAATGCAGCCAACTTGAGAGGCTTCGCACATGCACGCACGCAGGGTAACTGCTCGTAAGATCACTACAATTAGATCTCAACAATATAGTATACTCGCGCACTATATAACGTCAGCGTTCGTGTAAACTTGTAGAAGACGTTGTAAACAACGTTCAGAACAACATCCGTAAACGAGAATCAAAATGTACCATTCAGGTCACTTTCAACACGGAAATCCTGTAGGACAGTCAAAAAAAAAAAAAAGAGCTTCTTCTTTATCACTGCTAGACCGCGGTCATTGCTATCGTCTCCGCAAAAAAACATTCGTTAAGAAGCAGACGATTGATTTTCCATCCGAGACAGTGAACGTAATACAGTCGCCGCTTTGCTCACTTCCACGTTTTCTGATCGACATTTCGAGGCGGCGCGTGCCTGCGTCGCCGTAACACGGGAAACCAACAGGAAAGTCTTGGCGCGGCGAACGCATTCCTCGCTCACCCAACGGATGGGGGCCCAACGGCTCCGCGCGGCCTCAGTGGACGCCTCTAAAACGAGGTTGAAAGACCGCGCTCGCTCGACCGACTTCGCGCTTGTGGGTCAGCGCCGGCAAGCGCCGGCATGCTTGGGGACCAGCCACACCGCGCCACCTGCACACCGCGTGCCGGCGACCCTGCAGGCGACGGCTCGCGTGAGCCGAAACGACGCAATATGACGTAGTGTATAGTACTCTCGGCGCCGCGCCGCAGGCGCCACTTGACATAGACACTGTTTCAAACACCGAGCCGTCGTGTTTACAAACGCGCGTGCGTTGCAGGGGCTGTTCGCACACGTGCTTCTGGAAACGTACACGCCGAATCCGCAGCGGCAGGCGCATTCAGCCCCGCGCAAGTGCGTTGTAGGTCAAAAACACGCGCGCGTGATGCACGGAGGGTCTTTGACCGGTAATGTGCGCGTCGTGCGCCCGCAACCATTGTGGGCGTGCATGGGCCGGAAAATGCGGAATGATGAACCACAAGCGGGAGGGAACACGGAGACAGTGGTCTCCGCGATCGCTGACAGCACGAACCCGCCAGAAACATGTATGTATACATATACTGTGACCTGCATTTTTTCTTGTTCGAACGAACTTAAAAGGAGACTTTTTGCTCACCGATGCGCACATTTGGCAACAAGATTCGTTTATTGATCTGCATCGTTCCGATAGGGTGACTGACTTGTCGGTTGATGGCGAAACTGGACCTCGCCTCAGCAGCAGCAGCTCGTTTCACTGATGGCGAATTAAGTGCACATGTGACGGTGGTGTTTCATTGTTGTTTCTGGACCAACCAGGCAAGCATAGGTGTCCTGTTTATAAGCGAACGATGTTGACCAAAATGTGCGATATTGTCGCAAAAGCTGAGAAAACAAGCAGGCTGTAAGCGCGGGATACTATTTAAGTTGATAGAATAAAAACGCAGGTCACTGTAAGCCGCGAAGTTTTGCACGTATGTGCATGCGTACGAAAGAGTACGCTCGCTTCTGTTATATCAGCGTTTTACGGCAGAAAGCTTTAAATATGCCCAGTTTGAGTTCAATGAACGTGCAGCTTCCACCGGTGCTACAACTTCGGTACGCTATAGCGTATGCAAAACTGCTGGTGTACGCTCACGGGACCAAGCTTTATCAAGCAGAACGTAGACACTGCGCACGCGCAGAACCATTAAGCCGTCTTGAACCCTTTCGTATACGCAGAGCCTGCACCGTCATCTCTTCAATGTACCCTACTTCTCAATCGCCATAATGCTGAGCGAGCGACCCAAGAAAGGACATCAACTCCTGTTTCGCACTTTCCTCTGTACACGCTGCACTTTCTGGTGGTGGAGCCGTGAAGCCCAGACGAAATCAAGCGCTCCTTGTCTTGCTCCGGGGCATTGGCTTTGGTCAAACGCTGCAGCTCTCTGTTACAATGTGTGCTTGTGTGTGCTGTAACATCTTTGTGTAATATATGTATAAATGGTTGATTTCACACACACACATGTACACATTATATATATATCGCACGCGCGCGTACCTCATCGCACACGGAATGCGAAGACGTGGGAACGTTCCCCACCCGCGGACAGTTGTTTTTTCATCCTTTTCATTTTCTTTAATTTATCATTTCTTTAATTCAATTAGTAAGTACAACTAATTTCCCCTATGCTGTCCTTGGTGTCATTGTTTGTTGGCTTCTTATGATATGATTAATAAAGATCGGGCCCCTCGGTTTCCTTTCTTCTCGTTCATTACATAACGAGGGCTCGAATCCGGCAACATTGATGCCTTCAGGTAGCATATGTGGGTTTATTAACCAATTGCCATCACCCAAAAAGATCACGTGCTCGTGACGCCTGCAGCACAAAGGATGTTCTACATCCGCCGCCTACGTTTGTGAGTGGTGGCGCTGGCTAACACTCCCATGGTTAGCTCTAGTTGTAAAACATAAATACCCCAGAGAGTGGATGGGAAAACGGCTCCGCGGTAGCTCAATGGTAAGAGCATCGCACGTGTAATGCGAAGACGTGGGACCGTTCCCCACCCGCGGGCAGTTGTTTTTTTCATCCATTTTCATTTTCATTAATTATCATTTCTTTAATTAAAATAGTAAGTACAAGTAATTTCCCCTACGTTGTCCTTGGTGTCATTGTTTGTTGGCTTCTAATGATATGATTAATAAAAATTGGGCCCCTCGGTACCCTTTCTTCGCGTTCATATATATAACCTTTTTGAAGTGGGCTAGCATGCTAGGCGTATATGACAAGACAGATATCTTCAGCGTCTCAAGGAACGTACTTATCTCTTCTGCCGTAATTCCTCCCTTCTACCAGTAGCAGCAGACGCAGACCCATACCTCCTCACTGAAACGTGGGAGGCTGCGATCTCCAGGCCGGACCTACTCGACCAGCGCGCACTCGTCGCCTGGGCCCGGCGGGCGGTCCAGGCCAGAGGGTTCCTAGAATAAGGGACCCTCTCACCTCGACTGACAAGTCACGGTTTCAAATAAAGGTTTATTTATTCACTCCATTCCATTTTGTTGACAAATGAGAGTCTTCACTAGAAACGGTTCCTCGACTCCGTCCATCGCCACTTGTCGACTGAACCGATGGAATGAAGTATACAATGACACTCTACACACTACGCTCCTCGGTGAATCCTGCGATGAGAAGACGCTTTCAATAGGCGTCTCCTTTCTGGTTGCTTTCTTTGTTGCAAAATTTTGGTAACTAAGTAAACACTGACACTTAAGTAAGAGGGGGAGTGAAGGAAAAGCAGGGAAATTAGCTAGGTTTTGCCCAGTTCCCTACCCTACACGTGTGGAGGGGGATGGTAGGGCGACAAAGAGGCAGAGAGAAGACAGAGAGAATACAGATGAATAACACGCACCATAAGTAAGGCGCAGCGTGTCTGCAGTCGGGCACTCAAGTTCGTCGCCTTTGTAGAAGAGCTCGTGTGGCTGTATAGACGTGGGAGCTATACTTCTCGACACCTTCTGAGGTGAGGTTGGCTGCTTGAGAAACACGTCTCACACCAACCACCTACCAGTAGACGCCGAGAACACCTGGTTGTGAAATTTCATTTGAATAGTGTGTAAGGAGCGCTACTGCCAACTTCAGACGAGATGCGACGCTGTCGATCGTCACCTTGGTAGTGTCGCCGCAGAGTTTCTAGGTAATTCGCGTTCGTGAGCAGATTAAGGAGTCTTGCATGCTGCAAAAAGTTAGGTGAGAAAAAAGCCTTTTTTTCTGAGACGGAAAAAAATTATTAAAAGCGTAAACATGCAAGCGGTGATTGGCTAATACGATCGTAACAGCGACACCGAGAAGACTATAGTCCATCGGCTCGCGACGCCGAAAGTTCATCCTCATAACTTGGAAACTTACTCTCATAAACTGAAAGACGGAGGTCACATCCTGTTTACGCTTTACGATTCCTCTATCGGCAAGCATTCGGAAGAAAACAAGACTTTGCGAGAGACACCAATGCCCGTTCGGCGTCGCGTAGCCAGTTCCAAAGAAAGCCGGACTTGCAAGGCCACGTTTCGCAAACGTTCTCCACGGTTCGCGATTCAACGTCAAAAAGCGCTTGTTACGCTTTGTATTGTGACGCGGTTCGCAAAATCTAGGGGGTAGAGAAAATGACTGGTGTGAGACTTTAGACATGCTTGTGTGCACCGCTCGAGCTGATACACGAAAGGAGCGACCACGGCGTGTGGCTGGAGCGTTTCCAATACGTGGAAAGAGACGGCCCCCAATCAAGGCCGGCGCCCATACTACTGCGCAGGCGAGGCGTGCGAAAGGTCATCGAAATGGGCGTCCCTTCACGCGCGAGCTGCCGGCCGCGGCGTTGCAGGCTGTCTGCGTGCAGGAAATACCCACGCCGATCAGCGGAACGGTGAACACACGTAATGGTCAGTAGCCACCGTAGTTTGGGTAATACTATGTGGTTATACGTTGCTCGCTTCGAGCGTAGATGCGTCAGGATACATCTGCCATGGGCTGCATTCTCCTGAACGGAGCACCACTGGCAACGGCGGCCGAAAAGATTGCTAAATGTAAAACCTTGTTCAAGTACCGTTGACAAATACAAGCGAATCTTGCTTTGACGGACAAGCGTTTTCACATACAGAGAGAGAACCATCTTTTAGTGGGTGCCTAAGATGTTTGCCTGGTCATAAGCTTAGCAAGCTACTTATGATAACAAGGGTGGTACATAAAATGACTTCTGCCGATGGATCAGCTCTTGTGGCATGCCTTGCGTGGCCACGCGCACAGCGTGCTGTCTGGACTGATTCGGAAAAACGGTATATACGGACCTATTTGCACTTACCACCCTTTGTTCCAGTTTCATATGCCATGCGGTATTAAAAGGCGCGATCGGGCATCTCTACGCCGAATTCTCCTAAACGTGACAAACATATTTTCTGTTTAAAATCAAACGGTTAAGGCAACCACTATGCCCTGCGTGCAAAGTGCGGGAAGAGGAAGCCCACTTAATTAGCGCTTGCAGGCTAATTAGGCTACAAAGAACGGCCTTAATGCCTGCACTAAAAATTCCACAAAGGTAATACGCTAAGAGACGTCCTTTCCCCATGCGCTAGCGCGGTCTGTGCATCTCGCGCAACGATGGCATTTCTGTGTTGCCTTACAGACAGTGGTCTCAATAAGACACTTTTGTCGAGCGTTGTGTTTTGTGTATGTTAATTGCGCATATTTGTTGTGAGCTGTGTACCATCTCATTTTTCATCCTATTCATCTGGAGTAGCATGCTATAGGCCTGCCACCAGGCAAATCTCATCAGGATCAATTAAAGAGCCTCTCTCTCCCTCATTCAAACACGTACGCAAATACAACATACACATGCAGGCACCGTAGCAAGTAACTAGAGAGAGATATAAAGAGAAGGGAAGGTGTTAACCAGGTTGCACCTGGTTTTCTACCCTGCAACATTACACTGGGGGAGGGGGATATAACTACAGAGTATCTGGTCGACGCTACTATCCCGGACAAAGACAAAAGGAGCGCCTTGATTGAGCGCTCAGAGGAGCTGCCAGGTAAGTTTAATACATGCAGTTTTCAGAATGTCTCATTTAGACCGTAAAGCGGGTGCAGTCGCGTAAAACATGACGCAAGTAATACACATCGCTCACACTGCCCGGTGGTGAACGCGCCACGTGCAGTTGGAACAAGTAGTAGTTCGTATTGGCGAAGTTTAGACGAATGCGATTTTAACGCACTTGGTACAGCCTTGTAAAGTCCTTCGGCATCTGATAGTCGTATTTCGCGTCGATACAGCGTGTCGATTCGTAGCACACCAGCTGGCGCGCAGAAACGAATACAGGAAACGAGTGCAAATTTGGCGAGTCGAACGGTGCTCATTTTCGCGATGGGGAGAATGTATGCCATGCGACGGCACTTACTGGAGTCAGTTGACCAATCTTTTTTAATTAATGGGTACGAAGACCAGTTGCGGTGAGTCACCACGCGGCACTCGAAGTGCGGTTTGCTACCGGAGCTACGAAGGGTATTTTCAGTTATGATGCAGCCGTCTGCATTCAATGGAAGGCATGCATGCTCTTTCATATTAAAAACTTCCCTGTACCCATTTTTCTGAGAGTGCAAAAAAAAAAATCGCACTCATGGGCTATGAAAAAACTGGAAATGCCCAGTGTCTACATAACAGAACTGTAAGGGAGCGGGACGGGAAGTTGTCGAACAGAAGTTGATTTCAAACAAGCTGTAAATAAGCCTTTGCGTGTGTTGCCGTCACGAAAGGCTTCAGCTCGCAGAAGTCACAGCATATGGACTGTCTGCAGCCGGCACGTCGGGAGGGCCGCAAAGTCGAGGACAGGTTCGCTGCATCACGGCTCTGTCCAGAGCCGCGTAGTGACAGCTGTGTCACATCGTTACGTTCAACGAATGCTGATATCGACGCGTGCGGGTGCAAACACCTCTACGAGGAAGAACACACTCCCTTTGTTTTGCTTCGCGAAGAAACGTCGCATCCGGTAAAGCGACAGGCAAGATGTGTGACAAATGTGAGGTCGCTGCGCATGTGTTCTCTCAACAAGGACCGCGAGGCTGATTTCGAAGCGTGTGGAGAATATTACACGCAGCGTGGCGTTATAGCCGTCTTCATCTGCATCATTTATGGGTGCGTTTCCTTCCTTCAGTGCGTACTGAGGCCGTGCGGCTGTACTGTGCCTCGTGTTAATACAGATGAATGCGACCGTGGTATACGCGTGGCCCGGACGCATATATGCGTAAAGTCACAGTTGGCGTCGTTTTCCGCCGAAATAGGGGCCACTCAGACCACCCTAACCTTCCGTTCTCAAGAACTCCTGAAACTATCTGGAGCCTTTCCTTTTTTTCTTTTTAGAACTAACATCTTTAGCCGGTTGCGAAGTAAGTTTTGATGGCTCCCCACAGAGCCTTAACCCACATATTAGGGGACGTCAAGCAGTGCGGAGTAGCACGCCCAACCTCACAATCCAATCTCCACGATACAGGTTTGAACAACTGCTTATAAAGGAACTTGGAAGCACGCATGAACCCTCTACAGAGAAGCAGGCAAACTCGAGAAGGTTTAAGCGCTCTGGTTATATATACGCATTTCTTCCCACGCTTTCGTCTTTTACAGAAAGAAGCACTTGTGCTAGCTTCAATTTCCTTAGCAAAAAAAAAAAATAAATAAAGAAATCAAAAACAAAAACAAAAACGGCAGTCAGGTAACATAGTCAGATTATGGTTCACTTGTGTGAAGCATAACAGACAAATGTTGTTCTCATTTAAACTGGACGCGTAGATTTTCATGTCTTCTTGGTCATAGATGTATTATCAGTATACTATGGACAATGATCGCACAGCTAGGACTGTTGCAACAACGCCAGTGCAAAACACAAGTGCATACCGCACTTGTGAATAAACGTACATCAGTTAAATGTTGATTGAAGGCTGCCTCACCATAGTCCTTATTTTTATTATCACTTTTTGCTTATTTTATGGGTTAATAATCTTTTTCTTAGTGCAGAGCAAAGAGCAATGGAGCAGCCGGAGTATATACTACCCAATCGCTCCAAAGCAACCCATTTATAACCGAACAGTAAAGACAAACGATATTGCAATAAGGTTGCGAGAGGGAATTGAGCCGCTATAGTAACCGCGTGGGCTTCCAGTATGACAGTTACGTCTTGTGCGAGAATAAAAGGCGGGACATTTACCTGCTTAAAAATTGGTTCCTTCACCTTCCTTCGTCGTTGCGGCTTCCAGTATATTAAAACCTGATCAAAACTAACTTATCATCGCAAATATGTTGTGCGGCAATTATGAGTCGTTTTAAATCTTAAGTGCTGCTATACCCGGCTGGTTCTAGATAATGATAAAGGTAAAACAATTTCGCACGCCAATATGACTTTACTTTTCGTGACCGTTGTTCTCGAGTTGAGATTATTGAGTTTTCGCGTATACGTGCACCACCATACACCGTACATCAACATTTCAGGGAGGAGGCAAAGGCTCGTTGCCTGACAAATATGTCTATTTGCACCTATTTAAAACTGTAAGAATTTGTTGATTAGCCGAAAATCACCCGATAACATCAATTAGTTCTGAAATTCAAATCACTGATCTCCTGTAAAGAAATTGCTGCGAGGCTAGCACACAACACTAATGAACTCCCGCGGACCAACGGAGAGAAAGAAACGACGCAGTGTTTATTGATCAAGTCCATATCAAATAAAAAAAAAAGGTCTATGCACTAGAGAGAGAGAGAAAAAAAAAGGTAAAGGAAAGACAGGGAGGTTAACCAGAGGTTATCTCCGGTTGGCTACCCTGTACCGGGGGAGGGGTAAAGGGATGCGAAAGGAGAGGGAGGGAAAAATAAGTAAAAATAAAGAATAATAAAAAACAGTTCTGTTTTGTGTGCGTGTGTGATTTTCTTTTCTTTCCTTCTATGCACTAGTATTTCTATTGTAACCAAGGCGGTTGAATGATCTTAGCGTCACATTTCTCTCCCGAAAAATCATGAAGCATGAAAATCTAAACCCATAAGATGAGCTATACGTACACCTGTGCAAACAACTGCGACAAAAAGTCGCTTGATTTTGCCGACCAATTACAGCACTTGCGTACACAGCCCGGGCGAAAAAAAAAGTAAGAGAAGCCGCGTCTCCGGAACGTCTGACGCACAGTGTACGTGAAGAGGATTATCACGCAGGTCGCGTGCGGAGGAAGTCGCAGCGTGCACTACTATTTACCTCAGCTCGTGCTTTTTTTTTTTTTTTTGGCCGCATAGTCAGCCGTTGCGCCATAAAGTGCTGCGCGCGTGATGCCCGTGTCGCGTAGCACGCCGGAGAGAGAGAGAAAACAAAAAAGATAAGAAAAACGTCTTCGTTGCGTATCGTTAATTGCGTACTGCGTGTACCAGTGTATCTTCCTCCCACGTGAAAGAATGCGTATTCAATCATTCTGCTGTTTCGCTTTTGCGCGAAAGACGTCATTATGCGGTTCACTCGTGCGCTTTTACGCTACTCCGAAGTGATACCGCGCGCAACATAGAATAGAGGAGCATTCGCACTTGTGTAGCATCTGATTGGTGTAGAGAGCGTCTGGGAAAGCTACTGCTGGGCTACGAATGTATGTATGTATGTATGTATGTATGTATGTATGTATGTATGTATGTATGTATGTATGTATGTATGTATGTATGTATGTATGTATGTATGTAGTAGTATGTATGTATGTATGTCTGTATGTATGTATGTATGTATGTATGTATGTGTCTGTATGTATGTATGTATGTTGTTATGATGACTGTATGTATGTTGTAATGTATGTATGTATGTATGTCAGTATGTATGTATGTATGTATGTATGTATGTACTGTATGTATGTATGTATTATGTATGTATGTATGTATTATGTATGTATGTATGTATGTGTGTATGTATGTATGTATGTATGTATGTCTGTATGTATGTATGTATGTATGTATGTATGTATGTATGTATGTATGTATGTATGTATGATGTATGTATTAGTATGTATGTATGTATGTATGTATGTATGATGTATGTATGTTGATGTATGTATGTATGTATGTATGATGTATGTATGTATGTAGTATGTATGTATGTATGTAGATGTATGTATGTATGTATGTATGTGTTTGATGAGTGACTTCTAGTTTGGTCAGAAGTGGAACACATTTGCTTGGGCTTGTGGAAATCGCATGGCGGAGTCGGCCGTATATACATAACTGATTCGTTCTTGACCTCACGCAACCTTATCACGTGAGCCAGGGTCGCCAAGAAACGTTCAGAGATGCTGTTGGCAATGCGACCACTCGCATTCACATCTTCAACGGCGATTCGGTTTTGTGGGGCCATGCGTGCGCGCGGTTTAACGAACCAAGCAGTCGATCTCAACTCCAGCTGTGTTGGTTTTGGAGTACCCATAAAGAGTCGATGGCATTTCGGGTTCATACGATGATGCGTGTGCCATTGAAGGAAGTAAATAGTGAATCCTGTTGTGTCAATTTTGGACGACACAAAAGATGAGTGTAAGCGAGATTAGTTCTGGTGGCTGTGTCACCCGCATTCTCGTCGTAAGTGCGTCGTGTGTCACCCGCACTGCGTCGCCCGGGATACAACCTGTGACCTTGTAGCACAAGGTCATAGCCATTAAAGTTCTTGCTCGGCGGATGTCTGCGTACTTATTTTTGTGTTAGCTCTCACATAGTACTTTGGTTGTGCAAAAAATGTAAATCATTTCATATCACCGAACTCTATATGTCTAAAAAACTTAAATGCAATGCACTCCATTTGTTGAAGTGGGATAAATTGAACGATTGATTGATTGATTGATTGGTTGATTGAGCGAGCGAGTGAGAATCTGCATTGATGGCATAGGATATTAATTTTCTCGCTGTTGAATTTTTATCGGTTAACTAAAGAAAAGCGTGTGAAACTATAATATACCATTGGGCATTAATCATTATCGGGGTCAGAAATAAATAGTAACAAGACAAACAAAAAGACATCCTTCTTCAAGTGCACTTCACTGAAGGAAATTTTAGATCAGCAAACAAAAGCCTGCCCCCTCGCCTTCCTCTTAAGTATCTCAATGGCGTTGCTGGGCTGTCCCACACTCAACAATGTCGACTCACAGGCACTCTTCGATATAATTATCTCCGTAGGAATGCGAAGGGGGGTAATCTACATATCGCATGACTCACCGCAGTGTGCATGCATTCATATCGGACGTATCCGCCCTTCGCACTGTGAATCTTTAGCTTGCGGAATTCCAAGGACGAAGTGATGTGTGTTTGTCGATCCGTAAACAAGCAAGTACAACTTAGAAAAAAAAAGAGATAAAAAGAAGCTGCGGTTTATTCCATGGAAAAATTCCGTATGAACGCGAGCGCTTCTCTTGGGAAGAAAAGAGATAAACTACTGTCAATTCGATAACGCCGACTTTAGCACACGTTTGACTTCAGTCCAACGGATGCGTACGTCAGCTTCCTCGGAGATTGTTAGAAACTAAATTAATGTATGTTAGAATTAGTCACGTTGCTGCACATCGTGAACAGTGTAAATTAAGGTAATTTTTATTTCTTATTTCCAAAACATGCGCAGACATCAGCAATTAGCGTCACTTCTTTCATCGTGCCCTGGCTCCGTCGTTTCTTCCGCGCGGTGGACCGAGGTTTGATTCGCAGATAAGGTTGACATATTTACAGCGGTGTGGCTGGTAGTGTGCGCATAGTGGCGTTTCCGAGTTATATATACATAAAAAAAGAAAGGCATCTATACTCATAGACAGCTCTTCGCTGCAAAACATCACTGCAATGCACTTTGGCGTATATCCCCACGCATGCAGGAGCCAAGGTCGAAGGCAGGTTCCCTGTCTTCAAGGTTCTCTAGGTGCCGTAAACTCTTCATCTGGCGCCACATAGGTTCCACACATAGTAAGTGACACATTTTTAACGTACACTCTTTATCTCGTACCCAATAAGCGGGGTACATTCTTGCCATACACATTTTATATCGTACGACGCAGGTTCCACATAGAAAGCGGTACATTTTTTTGCACATATGTCTCATTTAGTGGAGCATTTATTTACAGTAGCAGAGGCAAGAAGCTTCAATCGAAAGAGCCCACGCTCAAGGAAATTCGCTCCACATTAGTGCCCCTTAGTAAATGGAACATCTTTCTCGAATAAGTTACATTTACTTGGTGGGACCTACGTGGAACGAGATTAAGAGTGTACTGATAAGCAATTTATTTATTAACTGCTGACTGCTGTTACGGGGGTCACGTGCTCCCCTCGAAACGGTTACGTAGTTGACGTCCGCACGTCAGCGGTTTGTTGCGCGTCGCCTTAAAAGCGTGCAAAATTAAATACATAAGCATAGAAAACGAAGAACCCGCCGTGTTTGCTCAGTGGCTATGGTGTTGGGCTGCTGAGCACGAGGTCGCGGGATCGAATCCGGGCCACGGCGGCCGCATTTCGATGGGGGCGAAATGCGAAAACACCCGTGTACTTAAATTTAGGTGGACATTAAAGAACCCCAGGTGGCCCAAATTTCCGGAGTCCCCCCCTACGGCGTGCCTCATAATCCGAACTGGTTTTGGCACGTGAAACCCCATAATTTAATTTCTTTAATTTAATAGAAAACGAAGACGTTGCAGGGTCACCGCGCCGAATACGAAACATGCAAAGCGACAAAAAGAACACGCACTTTGGCAAAAGCTCCGTCGCGCATATTAGTACGAACTGCGCGCAGAAGAAGCCGATCGGAAAGCTAGTCTTGTCACTTAAGAATGGTAACGTCGTACTTGTGAAATGCAAGAGCGGTAAGCTCCGCAAAGAGTAAACCTCGCCGTCGGCGCGGGGAGAACAGGAGCGTCCGCGTTGGTGAGAACCAGGCCGAGAGATTTTCGCTGGCAACAGACGCCACGGCGCGTGAACGCATCAGCAAGGCCCAATGACTTCGCCGCGAACAGTGGCAGCGCCTCCTGGATAGCAGGTCTGTGCACTCTGGTTTATGACATCATGCTAGTTGGACCGAAATTTCCATTGCCAAGCCCGGCCTGACAAAGACGGTGAAGTCAAAATCACTGCGCGGCTTACTCGGGAGCGTCCCGATTAAATTCTATGGCAGTCGGGCAAGGTAGTGAGACGTCACGGATCGAAGTGCACCGGCCTTGTGCTGTCTAGGAGGCGTTGACAGTGGCTGCGTACAGTAGAGGGAAGCGTGAGCTCAGCCTTAAGCGTAATACGGGACAACTTCGACCTCTAACCAAGTTTTCTCGAACCAATGCCTCCGGCGCCGTACACAATCCAAACACTGCAGCTCTATACACAGTATATGCAGTTTCATTAAACCTCCGGTGTCCTCAGCTCGCCTTTCCGTCTCGTAAGAATTCAGGCGACGTTCACCGCTTGTCGCGTTCTTTCCTTCTACATCTTTCGTTTCGTTGAACTTGTCATATTATGCAGTGCGAGAGGTCATACGAACTCAGGAGGCTATTAAGAAGGTTTCTTGACCAAATTATATGTACATAATTAAGGGTTTTTCTTTTTCTTTTACTGGGAAAGTAGGCGAACACTCGAAAGTGATGGCGAATTCGGCAAATCCCACCGATGCACAGATGCGCCGTTTCATCCGATCATCGTCGCCCCGAGGCCGAGCACCGGTGCGATTTAGCGCATTCGCCACGAGTTTGCATTCCCTGTCCGTTGTTTTTGTTATACTGACGACAATGATCGCCGTTGTTATCGGCACTGTCAAACTGGAGTACGCATGTAAAGGTACATTGGTGGCGCCATAGAACACTCATCCGCACTGCCGACCCCAACTTGTTTGTTGCATGCGTATACGGTCTATTGCAGAACATTGTGGAGCTATTATTGTTCTTCATAAACACTTTCGAGAAATGGGAGGCGATGTATCGTTGAATATGGTAGATCTGTGGGCCGCCCTTTCGTCAGCGACTAAAGATAACACCATCGTAAGTCATAAATATACAAGTCTTGCTGCAATTATTTGCCACCCGCGTTTCTGAAACAAATAGACAGAGAGAGAGAGAGAGAGAGAGAGAGAGAGTGAAGGACTGCTCAATTTAAAGATGGGCGAAACCTATGCCCATCCAGTGAGGCTTCGGACAAGTTGTTTTTCCCTTTTTGTTTAAAGGCATCATTCTCTACTGCGCCCTGCCATTATGGCGAATCCTCTTAACTTGTTGGTTTTACTAGGCGTCCTGGTGTATGAATAAGAAAGGAACCACGAGAAATAAAAGGGTCCGATGGAATCGAGACTGGTCATTTTGATAGCATTGACGTCACAAGCAATGCCGTGGCGCACGACAGCGAGTCTTACGGGGAAGGACGGAGCACGTATATAAATATATAGGCTCTTTCCTTCGAGCATTCACCGGGAGTTTGGTAAGGTGCACGCCCGACACGAGGAAAGAAACTGAAAAACGTAACTGCCTTACCAAGAAGTAAATAATCTCATTAAAAATTTGCATTCGCATATGAATGCGAAGGCGAAAGCAGCCTGTGAATAGAAAGTGCCACACCATTGTTTTTTTTGTTTTTTCGCAAGACGGCGAGTTGCTTTTGAGGCCTTCGGTCAGCCAATGAGAGAGTCGCTTGTTTTTGACGCCTGACGCACAACCTGAAAGCAAGAGAGCCCCACCTACTACTGTTGTTTAATTTGCACGTCAGCCAACATTGATGTTGTTGCTTGCTGCGCTAGGCGCAATCAAGGAAGTAAGTGATATTATGAACAGCAGCAACAGCAGGCAGCCTTTTCATTTGGTGTACACGCAACGCGGCTTAAAGCAAAAGGGGCGTTGTAAGGTGGGGTTTTGTTAAAGGGGTGTCAGCGGCGTACCTATTCATTTTGTGGTTTGCAGAAAACGCTCCGACAGGGACAGTGTTTTCAAGCACTGCCCTGTCGCGCGACATTGCAACGCTGTATAGGGCCGTTTGTGACGAACGTACTCTGCCCTGAAACCCTGAAAGCACTTCTTGAGAGACATTTTTGCGAACATTTCTGCGCACACCTTATGTCAAAAACCGATCATAAGTAAAATTCAATGTCCCTCTGCAAGTGAACGAAGAGTGAAACAGAAATTTAATAATGAAGAGTGAACGAAGAGTGCAGGTGAAATCGTGCACCTTTAGAAGCAAAGCGAAGTTACGCGGAGGCGCCGATCGAGGCTGACTACCCGGCTCGTGTGATCCAACCCAGTCAAACTTGACACGTCACTCGTGTGTGTCATCGGCAGACAGGGCCACTGTGCGGCTTCCTTCCCACACAGGGTTCACGTTACTGCTCGTTTAATAAACTATGTTTTACTCTGCAAGTGTTTTTCTTATAAAACACTCAGTGACAGCTATCTTTTTTTAAATAAATGAGTGTGCCAGTGTGTGTTTCAGTGTGCGCGTCACCGCGTGTGCTCTATTCAAGCATTCATTGATGGGCTCTTGCCGAAATTAGTAAACCTGGCCGATCCGGAAGGCATTGGGTTTCACTTTTCTAGATTTGTTACAAATGGTCACCGCGCGAGCAAGCCGAACGATTCCACTAACGGCACTGAAATACAGCATTGTTTGCACGTGAAGGTAGTCAACAGCGCCTATAGAAATTGGTCCCTTAAGACATGTATAGTCTGCGATCTGTGATGCAGAAAATTCGGCAGTGTTTCCATCACGGCGCCGGTTTTCCTGGCGTCTTTGTGCGATGATCCTAAGTAGAACGTTCGCATATTGCGTTTCGAAGCGACGGTGCTGCTGGTAACTAATAGCACAAGAAATCGCTCAGAGACTTGCATACTAAAACGAAGATTAGTTTGTGTGTGCGTGTTTACCAAGCACTACAACCGGAAAGTCCAGCGATCACAATAATGGGTTCCTTGCGGAGATTGACGATAGCTCACTGAAACCAGGAAGTTCGCTATAGTATATAATTGTTCTTTGGTTGTTATCTTTACATGTAATAGCAATGTCCTTAATTTGTGCGATCGGCTCTAAATGCACTTATGTCGTGGTTGCCTATATTCAAATGCAGAACAGACTAAAAACAGTGTTTACGACATTTTTTTTGCTCTTGCCCTCTCTATATGGCCCGAAACGCTCGCATTTTCCGCGTAAAACTTGTTTTCTGAGTCAAGAAGCCGTTCGCTATCCTGTAGTAAACAACAGTAGACTGAGGTGTGTAGTCACACTGTAGCATAGAAATTTTTAACGCTCTGCATGAACTGATTCTCACTTTTTTTCCCTCGGCGTAAGGAAAACGCCAACAAAGTATTTGCTTTAATATGGCATGATTGTGATGGTGGATGGCCGACGTTCGTCACGCTTGCCGGCGCGCGTTGCGTCGAGGAATGGACACAGGACCAAGGAAGAGTCATAGGAAAACGCACAAGTGTATTTACAGCAAAAAGAGAAAAAAGAAGGTATCATGATAAACGAAACAATACATGAACGCGGCCTCTGTCAATATGAAATGTTTCCGTTTGTACTGCTAAATGACATGACTGCTAAATAGCAGTCAAACAAGGTCTAGGTGTGAAAACAAAAAAAGGACCCACTCTCTCACGATACGGTGACTTTACTAGGACTTATATGATCTGCAGTTGGTGGCAGGACGACATCGGTGGCGAAGACAGGGGTGAAGACGCGTACACCACGTCGCGGGTCAGGGCTGGCTATCGATTGCCCCAGATTCCCATACACGCCCGGCCATGCCGTTCCGTAGTCGTCGCTCCAACAGCCGCCGTGGATCTCCGATGTTGGTTGTACTGCTGATGGCAGGCGGCCCTAGCCCTCGCTCCTACTACAGTGGCTCTATAGCTACTGTACTCCTGCTCGGCGGTGCACGGTTGGCCGCCTTACTCACTGGCACCGGATCGTTTGGGGCACCCGAAAAACGGACCTCTGCTCGGGGCGGCGGTTCCGTTGACTGGAGAGATGCCAACTGCGTCTGGTCTCATTGGCTGATGGCCACTGTCTGTATTCTCTGGCCGTTTGTCCAGCCACCACGCATTTGGGGACGTGCTACCAACCCAGTGGCCGAATTGTGAGCCACGACATGGTGGCAGCAGTACTGAGCCTTCGGTGATTGATTTGTCGGCGTCAGGTGCACACGTGACCCACTCACAGTCGAAAATGTCGCCACACTGCGTCGTCGTTCCAATACTTTTTCTTCTTCCCTAATCACAGTAACTAGGACTCAGTGAGTATGTATAATGTTCAATAGCCTGGCAAGGGAATAAGAATTCAGGATTGCCAGTCAGCCTCTAGAGTATGTAAAGGAGTACGTTTACCTAGGTCAATTACTCACAGGGGACCCTGATCATGAGAAAGACATTCTTGGTAGAATAAAATTGGGTTGGAGTGCATACGGCGGCATTACCAAATCCTCAGACTGGGAGCTTACCACTGTCGTTGAAAAGTGTACAATCATTGCATTCTACTGGTGCTAACATATGGGGCAGAAACTTGGAGGTTAACAAAGAAGCTCGAGAACAAGTTAAGCACCGCACAAAGAGCGATGGAACGAAAAATGATAGGCCTAACTTTAAGAGACAAGAAGATAGCGGTGTGGATCAGAGAGCAAATAGGGATAGCCGATATTCTAGTTGACATTAAGAGGGAAAAATGGAGCTGGGCAGGAAATGTAATGCGAGGATGGATAACCTGTGGACCATTAGAGTTATAGAATGGATACCAAGAGAAGGCAAGCGCAGTCGAGGACGGCAGAAAACTAGGTGGGGTTATCAAATCAGGAAATTTGCAGGCCGAGTTGGAATGAATCAGATAGCACAAGACTGGGGTAATTGGAGATCGCAGGTAGAGGCCTTCGTCCTGCAGTGGACATAAATAAGGCTGATGATATATATATATATATATATATATATATATATATATAGCTGGTGTTCACTGACTTTGCCCGCACTTACACTGTCACTATAAGTCTGTGTGTCTGTGTCTTACATTTCAGGTGTCTTGAAGTTTCGGTTGGATGATGTCAGTTTTCTTGCAGCGTCATCTCTAGACTGAAATATTCTAACTATCCGGACACCATGTCAAGTGGCACCGTCAGCGAGGTCATTGCCAGAGATGCCACAATGAAAAGGCATCCATTGAAAAAGATGTTATGTCTTTCTTCATCAGTACGATGGTGAGACTGCTGGATTTCGGGCACTAACTGGTCGTACCGAGTGCTGTGAAGTAAGCTTGGCAATACGCTCCGAATGGCTGGTTTGTAACGCCAGGCAAGGTGGATGGAACTCCCTCACTCACTCCCAAATGATTGCTTGATTGATTGATTGATTGATGCCCTAAAGCAAAGCAGGGGCTATAGGAAAGACACCGTAATGGAGGGCTATGAATTGATTTCGACCACCTATGGTTCTTAACAATGCGCCCAGTGCTCAGTACATGCACTGTTGCGAACTAATCAAACGCGAACAAAAAACTACAAAGGTAAACACCTTTCGCAAGTAATAACACGAGAGTACACGCTCTCAAACAGCTGCTAATACGGTCTCCAAAGTTCAAAAAATGCTGCGGGCGTCACACTAAGCGTACAAGCCGAAATCATGCCGACGTTACACGTATTGTCCAGAGGAGAAACTAAAGGAACGCGTTCTAGCTGGTCCTAAGTTGTTGGCGTTGATATTGTCGGCGAGAGCACAAGTTCTTGTATATTCCACCCCATTGAAATGCGACCGCCGTGGATAGAATTCCAACCCATGATCTCGGGCCGAACAACATATCGAGTGCGTAATTCATCCACTGCAAACGGCACTGCTAACAGAAAACGAAAAAAAAAAATGTTATGCATGCTTGGTACTCACTGTCGGCGCGCCATTCCTCAGTTATTTCAATCCAGGTCACGTCGATGCAGGCAGTGGTCTTGCGTCGTAGATTCTCCATGACGTAAGGAACGACGTAAATTTTCAAGGAAGCCTCGAGCATCACTAAGGACAGTGATGCGGCCGGTTGACGTTAGCAGAGCCCTCGCTCTGACGAAATTAGAGGAGAGCGCAACTTTGATTTAACGTTCGGATTGACGAGCGACGAGCGCTCGGAGGTTTTGTCTTGGTGATAACCTTTTTTTGGAGAACGTCTGTCACGTCAGGAAATTTTGAATGCTCGCTTGAGTCAGCGCCGGCAATTGACAAAGTGAAACAACTGAGTGTGTGGTAGGGCCATACTGAAAAGCGCTGCAAACACTATTGAAAAAAAATAATAATAAAAGATGGAAATTACGACCATGACAATGCGGGCGCCTGAGACATATGGGCCGCTAGTTTCAATTGGAGCGCACAATTGTATTGTGTCGATCGTTCTTACCACCGGGTGGCTCTTACGATGCTACAATGACTATCAACTTCTCGCAATATGGTTCATGCGCACTACGGACACTTGTTGCGACCGAGAAAAAGGACGGTAGAAGCGGCGAAAACACATAAAGGCCACGGCCGAAGAATAAATTACTCGAACTCGCAGATACGCTTATAGCCTAGCTTCTATTAAAAAAAAAGAAAGAAAAGAAATGAAGCGGGAGAATACGAAATATGGCCGCCACCCAAAAACAGCGTGCACGGCGAGCGGTTAAGACCTGAGAGGAACGCGCCAAGCTGTGAATGAAAGGACAGGTCGGCTCGCTACGTGGACGACCGGCAATAAACTAACGCAGACAAGTGATGTCAGTGAGATGAGCAAACAAAGCGCATGCGCTAGAAGAAGCGTCAGTTCGCGAACGCCTGACAAGCAGAGGCGTGCATTGCGGAAAAGGCTTGTTTTCATCGAGAGGGGCGTTGAGCATGGGCCCGTGTGATTCATAAGCTGCATACAATACGGCGTAAATTTGGTAGGCACGTAATCATCTGACGTTGCGAGCATGACATCGATAATATACAGTCATGGTTATCTGTAATCGTTAGTCGTGGCTATCTTTACTAGTTGGGGCTATTCGTTACCGGTTACTATGCGGTTACCAACGCGGCGTATATACATGGCAGGATGCCCAGAAAAGCTATCACTGAGAGCGCGGCGTACACATGGCGGTATTCCCAGAAAAGCTATCACTGAGAGAAACACATACACTTCTTTCTTTTTTTCTTCTTGTTTCTGATAGTGAAATTAGACCCTGTTACAATTTTGAATATGTCTCCGACAATTTGATAACTATCACGTTTGTCTATACTGTTAAACACACACATACCCATCACGACCGAGGTGCTCGCATTATAGAAGCCCGTAATCCACCGTGCAACACGCTAATCTCACCAATAACACATTTGCACATTCCAAAAAAGGCTGTAGGCATATCCTCTGGCATCGTCCGCGAAATTTACGGGGAGCGGCAATGCACTCGCGTGCTTCTTGGCGTTACGAACGTTTCAATCGACCCGCTCGGAGCAGTATTTCGCACTGCGCCGATCACGTAACTTCGGTGCTCTGTCTCAAGCGGGATTTCCCCTCTCTCGGCGCTTTACTTGCGATACGAGAAAGAAGGAATCATCCTCTTGGATGTTGTTGTTTACGGACTCGCCAGTGTATACCTGTTCCTTGTTCGACTCAATCTACATGTAGTTCTACACCGGCGCGAGACTCGATCTCGAACGAGGAAAAGGGTTTTTTTTTGATACGCCTGGCCTTGACAACCGCTAACATCCAGCAGCTTTCGTCAAACGAGCTGCTTAAAATTTCACAGAATAAAATTTAGGTGATAACATCATATTAACAACCCGTGTTGGCTGCGTTCGAGCTACATATGCGCTACGTGGCGACAGTATATGGAAGCATAACGTTCATTTTACTGCGATGATTGACCGGACTGCCATTTTCTTGTTTTATGCAATCTCCCACTTATTAAGCACGTATGTGCTGACGCACACTGAAGATCTGCGCAGATTTGTGCGCAGAAACCGTGGCCTGCATCTTCCAGTCACCGCTGCGTACATCGAAGAGCTGGACCGCCGCTTAGTGCCGCATATGATTTGAAGTCGGAGGCCGTCTCGTTAGATAATACCTCGCACTGGTTCCGGCAGGTCTACGCTGAGCACGTCCTTTTTGACCGAATAGTAACAGATAACAACGTCCAAGAGCTGGTGCAACAGGTTTGCGGAGCAGTACTGCTCGCCGCTACCTGATGCGCAGTCGCGCCGGCAAGAACGCATCGAAATCGGGCTCAATCTCGCTCATGTATACACTCGCGGTGACAAAATAAGCCGGAGCATGAAATCTGAGAAAAAGCTGAATATATCCGCAGCCTGTAGCAGTAGGCAGTAATACTGTATGCGACAATATTTTTAGCGTATTCTAGTCGAAGCCCGAAATGCAAATACCGGGCTGCGCGTTGTGAGGCTGCGAAAATAGTCAGCTTTTTCTTCAGATTTCATGCCCCGGCTTATTTTGTCGCCGGGTGTACGTTCACCGGGAATTCCGCCAGCGATTTTGCCTTGATCGTGCGGGCCTGCCACGTGGTCAGGGGGCGTAGGCTGTTGCAGGGACGCAAACGCACGCACACACAAGCGTTCACACACAAACATGCACACACAAGCAAGCAAGCAAACAAACAAACAAACGAACAGACACACGAGCACACAGCCAGCGTGAGTGCGTGCTCACTTTTTAATTAGTCCTCAGATTGCCGGAGGCCTTTGTCGGATAAGAATCGAAGCGTCGACCGCCAAAACTCGAGATAGAGGCAGAAAAGGGAGGAGGCGAGGTGAGAGGTCATCGGCAGCGCGCGCTGGCTGCGCTGACCTTTCTCCGCTATCATTCCAAAATTTATTTTCCTTCCGTATCGTGTCTGTTCTTTCTATGATATTTTTCTTCCCTCCACACTTTCCCTTCCTTCGTTACGTGCTCCCCCGCACGACCCCCCGAGACGGCAGTGGCAGCGGTCGATGACTATCGCCGCAGCTTCCATGCAAACGCGCCGCAGATTTCGATGTGCGAGAAACACGTCACGGGCGAGGACGCTTTGTGTTATACATATGCATACGGGTGCTCGGCGCGGCCGTCCTTGCACGTGAAAGAGAAATCTCGCGCGACGTCGGCAGCGGCAGCGACGGGAAGCGTATTAAATCCTTCGAGGTTGTTCAACTTGATGGGGGAAGCGCTGAGAAACAGTTAGACGGGGGTGGCCCGCGGCGCACGTGTTTGTGTTTACTTCTCGACGTGTACAAATAATCGCGCACCGTTTGTCGCGCATTTCCGGGGCACCATTTCCAACGATTGCGCTGCGTCTGGGCCGGGACATACCGAGACGTGATTCAGACCGAACGTGCATGGCACGGCCTTCTCCGGAGACCCCGTCCTGGAACTGGGGGGTCTTCGAAGAGTTCCAATGAAAAGGACACGCTCGTTCTATAGCCTTCGATACCATTCCCACTTGCGCCCAGCCTATCTTTTCGAAGGATTCGTAAATCATCACTCGATCGGCAGTTGCACCGAGTTATGACAAGTCTATCAGGAGCGGCTATAGACCCAGAAGGCCGGAGACGACCTATACGTGTCCGTGCGTTTACTTTTCGCCATACGACTGTTCAAATCGCGCCCTGATTGCGGGACGGTATTTCGACCACTGCACCAGTCTATGATCCTGGTGAGGAGATTGAAAGGTTTTTTTCCGCTTTTTCTTAGACGAAGCGAATTTCTGTAATGCCGGGTAGGAGTACACTTAGGGTATGCCGGGGCATCTCTTATACAGCTTCAGATTTGAACAGATCTGCAAGCACCAACCGCTACCCAGCGGGGGATGAAATCAAAGAAGAAAACTGCGCGCTTCTTGTTCCCTTAACCCGACGTGCATTTTAATGTTAGGCGATAATAAGCAAAGCTGATAATAATAAAAAAGAAAACTGAAATTTGTACGCAAATGGTTATGTTCTCTTCTGTATCTCAATGACGTTTGAGAAACGTTACACACACTTCTCCGTCCATCTCACTTACGTACAGTAGCGTAGAAAAACAGAAAGAGAGGAAGAAAGAAGCGCTGCGTTTGCTAGCGCGCTAGCGAAACACAACAAAATACATATGCTACATGAACTTTTGTCAAGATCTTGCGCAATTCAGTCCCGCGCCTCGTGTTCTCACAAGATATCATTAAAACACGTGATGGTGTTTTTAAACGACGCCAGTGACTAGCCTTTTCGACAGAGACGTGATGCAACGGAAATATTAATACGCATAATATACAGTTAAAAAGAAATCGCACAGGTTCCGCAGTGCCGAGTCTGTGCTAAGCTGCTAAAATGCCACGCTCCACTTCGCACGCCCTGCCAACCCCCGTCATGCAAGCAAACGAATGTCTACAGAAGCAAGGCTTTTTCAAGATTGGTTTTCGTTTGAACGCAACTGGCATTTTAAATATCTTGCTCTTTAGGTTACATTCGAAGGCTCTGCTATCGGGGACTTACCAAATCTCCAGCCACTCAAGGGCACATGTACATGAGCCGCTGATTTTATGACGTCGAGAGCTTGAAATGATCATGTTCCGCATTTCCAATTACCAACAGGCAGCCGACTGTGGCAGGAAATTCCCAGCCTGCAATTCGTACCTCCGGGGCTTTACTTTCAGAGCGTCCGCAAATCCAAACCACAGAAGGACCCGATGGTCGGGATCTGGGTCGCGTTCAAGCCGCACGTTTAATCACAGCTACAGTGTACTAGACAATGGTATTCTAGTACACTCTAATCACAGCGGCCTCTTCTCAACCTCGAACATGGGAATCTCATCGAACGCCGCAGCTGTCATCTTGACAGAACGCCTTAATTAAGGAGATAAAGTATGTGCTGGCGACGACGCCAGTTTCGACTTTCGTACAGAAGGCTGTGTTCGAGCAAGCACGCCTGATCGATTATCAGCGGCGTGTTCATTGTCTGCCGTCCACGCCGCACTTGCCAATACGCACGGAAGCTCAACGCCTTCGGGGGGAAAAAAAGTAAAGGTAAAAGAACAGGAAAAGAAAACGCACGATTGAGCGCGTTAATGGCTCCGTTTTCATTTCTTTCTTTTTTTCGAACGCGCGAAATTGTGAGCACAAAACACACCATGTGAAACATGCAACGGGACCATTTTGTGAAGCAAAAGTGTAAGCTTAAGCGATGCGGGAAGTGCTGTCAAGCGTATACCTGGAAGTTCAGCGGGCGCTGACCGAAAGGGCAACGGCGGCTGCGATATCCAACCGACTCCCGGCAATAAGGGAACCAACCACCAATTTTTCAGGCCAATAAAAGCTTTTTTTTTATTATCATCAAGGTTGGAGCTCAAGTTCTTTCTCTTGTTTCGCTGAGGAAGAAGACAACGAAGGGCAATGTCCATTGCTCGAACTGCCCAAGGGTACTTTTCAGGCTATATAGTTTATAGATCTTGTTAAGCTATCTGCATGCGGCCGATTAAGACAAACTAGCAGAATATGGTTGTGACGCAACTTTCAGCCCTTTTTTATTGTGGGCAACGCAGCGCGACCTTGGGCCAGCAGTTATACGTGGTAGGAAAATACGACGAGGCGCAGTGTTCTCAATTACCCATTCACAAATTTTGTTTACGTCCTTTTACATTGCTTTAATTTTTATATCGAACTACCCGATTCTTGGCCAGAGTGGGTATGCGCCACTAACGTCTAGGCTCTACATCATCATCAGCAGCAGCAGCCTATATTTATGTCCACTGCAGGACATAAATACATCTACATCTAAATCCTAGCGAACTTCTGCGGTTTGATTTTAACTCACAAAAGAAGGAAATTCCTATTTCCTGATGTCACCCTTATCTGACCTTCTGAAACATTTGGCAAATAGAACGATAAGATTGTAACACGACTTTGTCATGCATGCCGGGTGTCATGCCGGGTGAAAATAACATATCAGAACAGAAAATGTGTCCAACTTGCTCAAGTGCTATCTGCTTACTAATGGTCGCTAAACAAGAACAGCACTCTTCGCAAACACCAACCAGTTTTCACAGCGCGTGGGATCCGCATATCGTTTTTTATTCTTATCTTATGTGCCCCGTCGTTTGAGCGGGATGTCATATCCATGTAGACTTATCTATCTACTTAGATATTTAACTCAGCACTACACTAAGCGGATGAAACGACATGTGCGGGTGAAACCAAATATGTTTTGCAATGAGAAAGCTGAAAAAAAAAAGAAAACATCCTTGCCTTGCTGTGTTTGGAAACTATGAATGCTTGGAAATTAAGAAAGATAAAGCGCTATAATAACGTCACAAGAGCGTTGGAAGCCACCAGCACGAAAATTAATCAAATCTACTTACAGACGGCCCCAAATGTTTGTGGAACATTGGATCTGTGAAAAATCATAACTCATGCGAAGCCTGCACACATAGCTTATAATTAAAACTTCAAATCGCTATAGTACACTTTCAGACCTACTCAGTCTGAAAGTGTAAATTAGAAGCACCATGCCGCAGAGCAGAAAAGTTCACCTTTGTGATAGGACCCGTGTTGCATAAACTTTTGCGGTCGGTTGTGCCGACCACCACATTGTATATGGAAAATCACAGAGTTCTCTCTGTGGTAACTTTCGTAGGAAACGGTATGGACGCATCGCACCGTCTTTTGAAATTGCAGCCATATATATACAACGTCTGCGTCTTTCTTACGCATTTTCGGCGGGCAATCGTGCGGCTTCGGGCCGTTATTTTACCTCCGCTATAAGATAAAGAAGACTATCAACCGGAATGAAATGTATGTCGTTCACATAGCAACTGCGTTAGTCGCACTTCTCTTTATATTACAGCGCGGTAACCGCTCAGCGCTATGATAGGCGCTTCGACGCCATGCGTAGAAGCAACGCGTCGAAAATGCGCCTCAAATACGCTTCATGCGGTTGCGAATTATTGCGCCAGTGACGAAAATGAGCAGCGTGCGCCGCACCCTCAATCGCCGTCACTTTTACGCCACAAACACCGGGTAATTTAACGAATTATCGCACGATCATTTCACTTCCTCGTCCATGCACGTGCGAAGACGGGAATTTTTCGATATCGAAACACATTTCCCAATTTCCTTATGATAACGGCGATTTTCACAATTAGCACGAGCAGGCGCTACCGCGCCTAGTACCCTGACGTAGGCACGAACGAAGAAACGAAAAAGGAAAAGCCACACGGAATGAATAACGTTAAAAAAAGAAACTATTAGAAAGCAAGAGCTGCACGGACACACTCCCTTCAGAAGACCTGCGGCTGCAACGTTTGTTTATATCCGCCTCTGCTACCCGCAAGCTATCGCAAGCCGTGTGTAAACCTCGGTTGCGTCACATCGAGTGTTGGCAGCAGCGGCGTCCACAATGACGAGGCCGCGCTTCGAGATGCAGGGCGCGCGCTTTGCGCCTGCATATGCAAACGGGCTCGCACGAGCATTCGACGCCTATGTTTGCTTGGCAGACATACGAACGTGCTCTCGGTCGCAATGCGGTGCGACTCCGACGCTTAATTTCTGCCTCGTGCCACTCACTCTCGAAATGCGGCTCTCAATCGTGGTCGGGAGTCGATCCCGTCACCTCGCACTTGGCACAACTGCTTCGTTCATGCCAGCGTGTAAAAGGCTCAGTGGTTCTTGTTGAAAAAAAAAAAAAAAGAAAGTCGAAGCACTGCTTTGTAATATGTGTATATGTGCTCGCGTACCCGTGTGTGTACTCTTCCAAAATAAAATAAATAACGCTGCCTTTGTGGTAAGCTTTTAAGAAAAGCAGCATGTTGTACTACAACCTACAATAGTGTATTGCATTTTAGCCGACGAAGACGTTTAAAAGTTCAAGCCTTGTATATATCGGCTGCACATATTTTCAGGGGACGGTCGGGGAAGAAACTTTGTATTTATTTGATAGTGCGGACCACACGCAGCTTTCCCACCGCTTCTGGGCGTCGGGGTTTGAAGGTAAGAGGTCATTGTCAAGTCGCGCGTCGCAAATAATTGCTGCAATAGTGCACTGTAACGCTCGCTGTAACTCCTAAGGGCCTTTGCATTATACGAAGCGAACGACGCCGCTTCCCTGCCAAATGAGGCCTTCTTTCGCTCGCGTCACTCACACGGTGCACTGTTAACGCCGCAGCAAAGATGGCCGCCTCCATCTGGTGTGAACCGAACTTATCGCCTGCGCTGGCAAATAATAGATTCTTGTCGCGCACGTGTCCAATCTAACGTAAGACAACAAGGTCTATAAAAAAATTCCAACCTAAGCGATTGACGCAATGGCCGGCGCTTCCTTCTCGCACACCTATGTGGGAATATTGCGTAAAACAAAGGGTTACCCCCCTCTGCTGACGACATCGGTAACAGCGCTGAGGGCAACGACGCGATGCACAGAGTAGGCTTTCGGGCTTGCTTCCCAGCAACTCTCCCTCTCTGCTCTAAGGCGTGTTAAGATGTGATGAGAACGAAGAGGGTCTCAGATAAAAAAGAAAAAAAAAAGACCAAACAGATGAGACCCTTGGAAGAAGAAAAGAACGCGCGGAAACAGAGGAGGAGGACAGACCTTGGGGAATGCCAGGCCCAGACCTATGCGCCTGGTAGGGCGCCTTGGCTTGCCTTGAGGCGGTATCTACCGGGCGGTCGGCCGACCCGCGCGATTGTACCGACGGCGACGACGTCAGCGAGAGAGGGGTGTGAGAGGGCACGGCCGTTCCCTGCCGCCGAACGGGGTGGTCGAGGCGGCGGCTGATCCTTTTCCTCCTCCCCGTTTACGCAGAGAGTCACGTGGGGCCGGCGGCTGCGTATAAACCGGACTCGCGACAGCTGGCAGAGCAGCATTGAAGCACTAGCTTCCACTGGGAAGAGAAGCCGTTTCTTCCCGCCGCCGCCGTCGTCGGCCAGTTGTGCACGGCTCCAGCTGAACGAGCGCGCGTCCTCCTTCCTTCAACCGCATCTTCCCTCGGCGTGTCTCCCGTCTCCTCGGACAGTTTCGTCGGCGACGCGTAGTGCTGCAGCAATGGATTCGCTGTGGGAGATGGTCTCCTCCACGTACCAGTCTGTGGTGGCCAGCACGGACCCGCGGGTCAAGGGCTGGCCGCTCATGGGCAGCCCGATGACTATGCTGTCCATCATCGCCGGCTACGTCTACTTCGTGAAGGTCTGGGGTCCCAACTGGATGAAAGGCCGCGAGCCGTTCCAGATCAAGGGTGTCCTGGTCGCCTACAACCTCATCATGGTTGTGCTTAGCACGCTTTTCTTCGTTGTGGGTGGCTCCTACACGTACCTGGGACCGTACAACTGGTTCTGCCAACCCGTAAGCTATGGAACCGACCCGAACTCACTGGCTGTCACGACCCTTGGCTGGTGGTACCTGCTGATCAAGATGATAGAGTTCATGGACACGGTTTTCTTCGTGCTCACCAAGAAGTTCTCTCACATCTCGCTGCTGCACGTCGTGCACCACTCGACCGTCGCCTGGACCGTGTGGATGGGCGTCAACTTCGGAGCCGGCGGCCAGAACGCCTTCTTCCCGTTCATCAACTGCTTCGTGCACATTGTGATGTACACCTACTACTGCCTGGCTGCCATGGGACCCGAGGTGCGTAAGTACCTCTGGTGGAAACGCTACCTCACCCAGTTCCAGATGGTCCAGTTCGTTGTCGGCTTCGTGCACGCCGCCGTTCCAGTCTTCTACGACTGCGGCTTCCCGCCCTACTTCGCGTACATCCTCATGGGTGAGGCCGTGCTGCTCTTCTTCATGTTCCGCAACTTCTACAACAAGGCCTACAAGGCTTCCCACACGGCGCGCAGCCTGCAGCAGCAGGAGCAGCGAAACGGTCACGTCAAGACAGCAGTGACGGCGGGTGCCGAAGGCTCGCAAACCAAACTGGACTGAAGGCGTTACGTAACGGGCGTCAAACCACGGGCATCGGAACGGGCTGATGACCAGACGTCTCCCCCTTCCCATGCCTGGTGGGCACATCATTTCAATCCCAGGATGACGAAGTGACGCTGAGCTGTCAAAAAGAAACTGTACGTTATTCCTCTCGGCGCCGCCTCGAAATAAGCCTAGTCAGCAAGCGACGTGCCTTCAGGACGCCCTCATCCACTAGTCGCTAGATTGCCTGTCTAGCGGCGAAGACAACGGCGACTTCCAGTGGAGCTTCAAGTGCTTCTGGGCGTTTCCGGCAAGTCTCGGCATTCCAGTCAGGACTGATCGTTTGCTGTGTTTTTTTTTCTGTCGTTTGTGTCACGTAGTGATTCAGCGGTTCCCCTCACTATAGCATGCCACTGTCGGGGCAGTCAGCGTCTCTCGTTAATTAAGGCCATCGAATCTGCCATTGACTCGTATTTATGTTTCTCCTGTTCTATGGCAGACTACCCGGCTACCTGATTGGGTGGGAGTGTCCTCCCGTATTTTTTCTTGTGAAGACAAATTTCGCAAGGCCTCCCACGTATCTCGGATGATGTGACCTTTATTTCTTTTTTTTTTTAAACTCCCGTCCTTCAAAGAGATGCTGCTCAATCTTGTGACGAGGCCAAACCACTCATGTATAGCTCGAGACGTTGCTCCCTGTAATTCCCATGTTGTACGATACCCGGCATACCCAACTTCGTCTCACCAGCGAAGCTGCGTCCTCGTATGCTCGTTTCCATTGCCATTCACTTTGTCCTCAAGGGCGGTACGAAACACTGTTTCAAATTTGTATTTTCTCTGCAGTCTTGAATTCGCCGAGTTCTTCGCCCTTAAACTCAACCCACATGGTGATTGCTCACTGCATTCACTAGAAATCCCACCCCGAACGCCCTGTAAATATTGTCCATCATTCCTCATCGTCATCTGTCGATGTATTACAAACCACAACTGTTTGCAATAAACTGCTGTAACATTGTTACAAAAGCGTATTTCTTCTTGCGCTGCTAAGCACGAGGTCGAAGGATCAAATCTCAGCGGCAGCACTTTAGTGTAAGGGGGGGGGGGGGGGGGGACGAAATGCAATATCACCCGTGTACCGTGCACTGGGGGCCAGGTGGTCGAAATTTCCGGAGTTCCTGCTACGGCGTGCCTCATAATCAAATCGTGGTGTTGACACGCTAAAACCCAAGAATTTTTCATATTTTTGTCCGCAGTCTATCTTATCACAAACAATTCAACGGAGCGCGCCTTCTTGTGTTAGATTATCGCGTTACATTCCTTCAAATTTCACACATCTTTACAGCTGCTCTTTGGTGGCATCGGTGTTTGATGCCCATAAACGTCGTGACAGAAAGCAAAAAAAAAAAAAAAAAAAAAAATCGTCGTCTTTCGCGCAGTAGCCACTGCGCTAGTTCTGACATCCGGAAGAGTGCGCGCTGGCCGCCTTTACTTTTTTATTCATGGTCAAGGTTCGCGACGCCTCGCGCCCTCCCGAGGTGAACTGCACTGCAAGACGCGCGCCCTCTTGAGAGACGCTGCGCATCCGACGGTAGGTTGCGCTTTCTTTGGAATATGCAGCTGACCCCTGCTGCCTGCACTTACCGAGAACTCGTGTTCAACCCCTCTGCTTTTGTGCACGAATGCGAGGCAACGCAGCCGGGACCCGCCAACCCCACACGCCCCCTTTTCTTTGACAAAGGGCGTACGTGGAAGAGCGTGCGTGGCAAGAAAGCGTATGTTTTCAGCCTAGGAGAGGATGTCGGTGGTTCGAACTCGCGGAAACAGGTGACAGGCCGAGATGGTGTAAAGGCGGGGGGCCACAAACTGAACTCGGAGCTTCGGGTGATGGGCTCCGAAATCGGGCGGCACGCGCTGTCTTACTGCAGGCGCCTGATCTCGGAGCAAATGTTTGGGCACGCTCTTTTACAGCGAAGGCCGACGGGCTATGACCTACGTCGATATCAAATGCAAATGAAACGTCACGTGTGCGGAAGCCCCGAATTCGCTTTGAAACATAATCGTCGATTAAAATCTTATGTATAGCTAATTTATTGTTTCTCACGTAGTGTTATACCGGCTGCATGATTTATGTCAGCTAGGAGTTCGCACGGCTGAAGCGGTGAAAGCTGATACCGTGGTGTTACAATGCCACCTGCGCACATCTATCGGGGCCGCAACTAACAGCCAATCACGACCGTGCTCCAAAACAGCAGCTGCGTTGGAGCGAGGCCGTGAGCCAGCAAGCAGACCCTCACTACTTCCGAAGGATGTAAGAACTCGCATTTAAAACTTCGCTGTCCTTGCTGTATCAGTTGTCAGATTGGCACACATCTGTGAAGGGTGTCTTTCTTTTTTTTTATGTATCCCACTAGCGAAGGTAAAAGTTCCCGCGCAAACAAGTATCGATCGATTATTTACGCTGGTAAATAACTTTTTCATACAGTGCTACGCTATGACTCGGGCAACGTCGCAGTTGTGTACTTCTCGTCAGCTTCTTTCTTTTTTTCCGCAGCTCAACGCCGTTTTTGAGAATATACATCGCTTGGCGTTGAACAAGTTTTTATTTATTTATTTATTTTACCCTCAGGGTTTGCACATTACAGAGGGGAGGGGCATATTACAGACCAAAATTGAAAACAAAGAACAGTTGATACAATAACAATAAGGAGCATGAACAATCACCAAATTAATACAAAAATAAACAGCTGCAACTGAGATAAAACAGAGTAATTTGAACATCTAAAACTAAGACAAGCTAAAAACAGGAGAACAAATTAAATACAAATAATTAAGCATTGTTAAGCATGTTGTTCAAAAAAAAAAAAAAAACCCTCAAAGCGCGATGTATCCGTGATAGCCGTAGCTGCTTCTGACAGCTGATTCCATTCGGAGGTGGTGCGAGGTAAAAATGCATGTGAATAGGTCACAGTTCTACAACGAGGAGCATCAACTTTTTGGAGGTGGTCAATTCTAGATGAAATGAAAGCAGGGGATTTAATGAACTGATCGCGGAGATGATTGTTGTGATAGTAAATTTTATGAAAAAGAGCGAGCCGGGCTATTTTACGCCGAATTGTAAGTTCTGGAAGGTTAAGTATAGTGAGTTTATCATGGATAATTGGATAAGATGAAGCGAACGGAACAATTCTGCACTCTTTCAAGTTCATTTATCTGTGTAGTACCACCGGGATCACAGATAGATGATGCGTATTCAAGTGACGGACGAATTTAAGTCGTGTAGAGAAGCTTTTTAAGTGATGGGGGTGCCATATAGAAGTTTCTTCGAAAGTACCCAAGTGATCGGTTAGCTTTGGCGATGATGTACCTCACATGATGACGCACCCACCCATGATAGGTTGAACACCGAGATATTTGTAAGATGAAACAGACTCAAGAGGCGTGTTATCAAGATGATAGTGAGGTGATGCTAATGAGGTGCGAGATACGCGCACTGATTTGCATTTCGAAATGTTCAGTTCCATGTTCCACGTTTGACACCAGGAAAGCATGGTATTTAAGTCGGTTTAAGTATGGAAAGTATGGTTTAAGTCGGTAAGGCAACATCGTCTTGGTTAGTTATTTTCTGATAAATTACACAGTCATCCGCAAATAGGCAAACCTTTGATGAAATGTTATTGGGTAGGTCACGGGATCGAATCCCGGCCGCGGCGGCCGCATTTCGATGGAGGCGAAATGCAAAAATGCCCGTGTGCTTGCGTTGTAGTGCACGTTAAAGTACCCCAGGTGGTCAAAATTAATCCGGAGCCCTCCACTACGGCGTGCCTCATAATCAGAACTGGTTTTGGCACGTAAAACCCCAGAATGAAGATGAAGGTCATTCATGAAAATTTTAAAAAGTAAGGGTCCCAATAAAGACCCCTGGGGAACACCCGATAGCACTGGCTGGGCTGGGGAATCAACAGTATTTGCAGAAACAAACTGAGTACTGTCAGAAAGGAAAGCTCGAATCCAGTTAAGAACATTCGGATCTAGATTTAATTGGCCGAGCTTACAAAGTAGTAAATGACGATTAACCTTGTCGAATGCTTTAGAGTAATCTAAAAATACAGTCTATTGTGAATCCAGAATCAAGCAAATAATGCAGGTCGTTAGTAAAGACCAGAAGATGTGTGCCGCAAAAAAAAAAAAAAAAAAAAAGTGGACGCCATCCCTGCAATAAATTCTGTGCTCTTATTGTTAGCAGATTGTTCCGCATGCACTTGCGAATGTTTATTCCCACCTATACTGCATGAAACGGCACCAAACTTAACGCGCTTAATATTGCGTCGGCGTCAACTAGACCAAAAAGAGGATGTGTCCGAAAAACTACGATTGACTGATGCGCGCTTTGATTCGCTGATGCTTGGCAGCTGATCTATAAAACAGCACTGCCTTTTCGCAATTTAAACAAAGCCGGTAATAAAAACCGAAAGGCAGGATAAGTTAGAGAAGAAACAGCTCGGTTTCTCCACTTCACCGCAGGCGACGCCACATCATGAGAGGAAGTGGCAGGAAGACATCCATAGCTACTGCGACCATATGATCTGCTTGAACAATGACTTGTCGCAAGCTGCTCGCAAATAAGCGCGGATGGCTTTTTACTCACTTGAAACGGTGAAAGTGATCGAACACCCTTACATCCTGTAGGGTGCATATTTCGAACAAAACACCCTTATAGCACCCTGCAATCAATGAAAGGGTGCACAAAGGGTGTTCTGGTCATGTGTACACCCATTTTCTAAATATTTATTAGAAGTAAAAGTGCAGAAAAGCGTGTTTCGGCATCCAATCCACCCTCGAGGAGGTTATTTTCTTCAGTGTATAGTGGGTGTCCTTCGATTTAATATTGCAATCGAGCTCGCTCCCTATTCGTAGGGGGCCCGCCGTAGTGAAAGGTGGTGTGCGCGAATTGGAATGCGCCTGTCTTGCTGCCTGAGTCTCCTCACGCCATTTCTAGGACCTTACGTGCCGAACGCGGGGGCGCCATGTACAGAGTGCTTGAGCGAACACTTTCAAAAAATGTTAAAGGTTGCGTTTCGAGATATCAATTCCCGAACTTTCCGGAGAAATGCAGTGGCATTCCAGTTACTCTTGTTCTTCAATGCATAAAACGACGTTTTGCTAAGAACAACAATGCACAAATGCATTGGCGTTCCAGTTTCTTTCTTAACAAAACGTTGTTTTATGCATTGAAGTACAAAAGTATCTGGAACGCCGCTGCAATTCAAGTTCGGGAATTAATATCTCGAAACTGGTGTCATCCAGAGAATTCGTTCCAAGTGGATCCGCCTTGCGAACTCCACAGGTAGAATTTGTGAAATGCAATATGGTCCATAAGGTAACTAGTTCAAAACCTAATTAGTGAATTTTTGTTAATTTATACATTGTGCATTAAAATTTTTGTGTGCAAGTAATGCCCGCCTCTTCGAGTAGACCAGCTCATATGAACTAGAATTGTGCTATCTGCCACAGGCAGCCTTTAAAAGTTTTTGAAAGTGTTCGCTGAAACACCCGGTATATCACACTTGTACACGTTACAGAAAAAAAATAACCAATTACAATCACTCACTTCTTTAAAAAATGCTATTAATTATGATTACTAATTACTACCACAAGAATGTCATTGAGTAACTACTAAAAGCAATCGATTAGTTTACCGTTAGCTTCCTTTGTACATATTGCACAAATACAGTAGATAGGAGGAGCTGGCCTGGCTCTTTCAATGCGGCCCCTGCAGTCCTTGACACGTTGTATATCTTCACTAAGTCTTCCTTTTCAAAATTTTATTCGGTAATCTGCGCTCGTTTTCTTGTGATCACATCTGGGCAGCGGCCCTGCAAACCCGCTCATTGTGCGCGCTGGAGAGAAGGGTTGTGTAGTAACATACGAACACCTTTCTCAAACGATTGTGGTTACTCAATGCTGCGATGCTCGGGTCTATATGTTCTCTATGAAGCGCAGCGCTTCATTGTTGCTGGTGCTAGGCGAAGGCGTTCGCGACAGGGCCAGTGAAAAACTGAAAAATTGTATTAGGTGTTAGCCTGGCATCAACGTCCGAAGTGGCCATCGCTATCGAGTCATTTCAATTTGTCGAACAACATCTGGAGGACCTCTCGGCGTCTTCCGTTGTTCGTCATTTAGACTTAAACGACTAATTGTAACGGACGCCAGCAAACGTTCACGTTCCTTGAAAACGAGTCCGAATCTGTAATGTAATTTAATATAATGCTGCATATTTAATATAATGCTGCCTTATAAATACTTTTCGTGTGTTACCATCACAAAACTAGGTATATATGGGTCACACAATATCAGATAGAAACGTAAGTTTCTATGTGATATTGTGTGATATTGTATTGAGTTTACCTGCCAAATACTTCTATCTATATCAGAGAAGTCATAGACTGCACTAAGCGAAGAAGAATTCAGCAGCAGCTCTTATCAAATATGAGGGCCGCCTATAAGCGCTTCCACACAAGAGGGAGGGAAATTTATTATATGAGACAAGCTCAGTGGTCGGACCTTCAAGAGAGGTGTGCAAATCTGGAAGCCTGCCATGTTCAGGTGATCCGGGCGTAGCTGCAGAAGACGTAACCCATGTAGATGTTTTCTTCTCTTGGGATTCTGTAGTTCCCACTGTTCTAGCTGCGTTCTAGCTCTAGCTGCGTCGCCTGTCAGAGCTGGTTTCGTCAAAAATGTAACTGGTTACATGTTCTCGGTTACTGAGAAAAAGTAATTGAATCTCAGGGAGTGTTGCCAAGTAACGTTTGCCTCGTTGTCTTTCTGCTCATGCCTCTGTACGTATAGTACAGATACATGAGCAGAAAGACAAGGAAGCAAACGAAGCGCCTCATCCAACACCAGGATGAACATATCAATCACCACGTGTTAACAGTTCACGAGGTACAACGTTTTCCATCTAAATAAATATATGGAGTTTTATGTGCCAAAACCACAATCTGATTATGAGGCACGCCATACTGGGGAACTCCGGAATAATCTGAACCACCTGGGGTTCTTTAACGTGCACCTAAATATAAGTACACGGGTGTTTTCACATTTCGCCCCCATCGAAATGCGGACGCCGGGGCCGGGATTCGATCCCGCGACCTCGTGCTTAGCAGTCCAACACCATAGTCACAAAGCAACCATGGCGGGTGTTTTTTTTTTTTTTTTTATCTTGTCGCCGTCTTTTGCGCTGTGCTTGTTGCAACGATGATTTACCAACCCATGCAAGCAACATTGTCAGATTCAAGAGTGCTGCTATTTAGGCAATATTATATGTAAGCGAAGCACAAGCTGCTACAGATACCCTTAAAATTTTACATTTGTTGGTATTTATCTCCGTTAACCATTTCTCATCATATTTATTTATTTTACAAAAAATTACATAATCATCATCCAAGAGGTGAACATTAGACGAGATTGTAGAAAGAAACAGTAAACGGGGACCCAGGGCTGAGCCCTATGATACACCTGAGTTCACATTAGAGGAATGAGAGTTATAAGCAATACTGATGACAAAATGTCAGCGATTACATAAAACATTGGGTGCTCCTGAAGAGGTTATAACCAAGATTAATAAGGGTTAGTTTATGCAGTAAAAGCTTGTGATACACGTTATCAATTGCGTTAAAAATTGAAGAATGCAATCGGCGAAAGATGACTGTAATGTTATGTAACTTATGTGCTATGTAACATGTTTTGTAGATGTGTTAACATTATGTGTATGAGTAAACGAGATCAGCTGTCTTTCACATGAGTATCTTTTGCGGAAACCATGCTGTGCTGACCTGAATAATGAATAACCTTCGAGGAAGATAGCAATATTATTGAATATAATATGTTTTCTAGCATATTAGAACAAGTGATCGTTAGAGATACTGGCCTTTAATCATTAGGATAAACTTTAGTACCACACTTGTAGAATGGAACCACTTTCCTGTTCTTTGATTCTTGGCGTAAAGATGGCCTAAGGATTACTGAAAAAGTTTAGTTAATATAATTGTGATAATTTCGGAGGCATTCTGTAGAAATTTACTACGTTTGGAATTGTAGCCTGGTGCTGAATGGTATTTCAAATTGTCAATCAGTCAGGCAACACCAGCTGCATCAATAATCCCTCAGACATGGGTAAGCAACAGCTTTGCACCATAATAGGTATACATGTGAGTTGAGATTTTTTTTCTAGACTGGGTATTTAACATAGTTACACATTGGTCAGTTGGAACAGGTTAACCTGATGTGTCAGTCAGGGTGATATCGTTATCTGTAGTAGGGTTGATGGTGCGCCAGAAATGATGTGCCAAAATGACTAGCGTAAAAAAAAAAAGCACACGATCGTTATAATTAATCTGGATCTCCCCACTTCCGCGTCTCCATAGCCCATGGAAAAGCTCCGTGACATATAACATCATCAAATTTATCACTGATATCATCATAACTTTGAGTACTGGACTCTAAATCCTTGTGTCGCATAGTCCTCGAGAGTTGCGTCTCATTTTTTTTTTCAGTGTAGGCACACGTCACAGCGGGTCTGACTTGGACCACTTCACTCACATTATCAGGCCAACTTGGAGGCTTCGCCACCACCAATGTCCCATGTGTGGAGGTGTTAAAGAAATGAGCCGCTAGTTTCGAGCTCGTTTCCACGTCCCTCGCCAATGGGTGCATTTGATTCACGCGTGGTTCCGCCCGCGCTTCAGATCCACAATTTCTCAACTTGTCGTGCCTCGGCATGAACTCGTTTACAGCGGTGCAGTCGAATCTAACGGACCACACGCTTCGGCTTGGCTGCTGTCTCAAGTGAATAAAGCTTGAGCCAGGCGGAGCCATAACCTAGACAACGCACGCTGACAGCCTAGAAAGTTCATGCGCCTCACGGGTAGCACCTCTGCACGACGAAGCTGTGCCAGTTTTCAGTTTACTCAGACGCACGTTTCGCAGATGAGAGGTCTCAGTGGGCGTCATGGTAGAGTGAGCTACGTATAAGCGCAGTAGCCGTCTCTCCTGACGTCGCCAGCGTGTCAGTGACCTTTCCCCCGAAAGGAAGCGATCGGATTTTGCGCATACCTTGAAGACGCAAATATCCTTGTTCCCCTCTGGAAGAAAGGGGAGGTTTGCTTTTTTTTCTGTTCACTTTGACGTTTTTCGCAGAGTGAAAACGCTCCGCACAGCACAGCAGACGCTGAGATTGCGGCAGCCCCGTTAATCTCGCCCGCCACCAACCACCCCCTGCTTAAAGCAGCCCAAACCCTTTCACGGCGCCTTACCGGCATTTGGGGTTGTAACGAAACGAAGCCGGTAATGGGAAACGAAGCCGACAACACCCGCGAAATGGTTGGGTGACGACGTGTCAACAGCCCTTCCTCGACGACGGCTTTTAGGCTCAAGGACAGACGTTCCTTTCGTTTTTCGCTTCTTGAAAACTCCCTCTCTCTTTCCTTCTGCTTCCGTGTTGGGTACGGGCTGATTGCCGAGCATGAATCGATGATCAGATAACTAACCTTTTTTTTCTGGTTCACTTGAAAAGCACTTGCAAACGTAGTGCCGTAAGTTGGCTGCCCACTTTAAACACGTACTGTGCGTAATAAATAGAACCGCTAATTGTTGAACAGTTCGTAGCAGCCCCTGCATGAGCTTTTTCGGGTTGCAACATTAATGCACAGCGCGATACGTCCAGCGACACAGATCCACATACTCATGCAAAAAATTATATATATATATATATATATATATATATATATATATATATATATATATATATATATATATATATATATATATATAAACTCCCGATACAGCTTTTTGTTGCTCATTATGTGCTACATAAAAATGTTTTTTCTGAGCGTAAAAGAAGCCCGCGAATACACTCAAAGTGCCTCGAGCGGCCAGTCGCGCTGCAATTCTGCTTGTATTCGCGGGCTTCTTTCACACTCGGAAAAACACATTTATGTAGCACGTATTGAGCAACAGAAAGCTGTACGGGAGTTTTTCATGTCTTTCACATGAGTATCTTTTGCGGAAACCATGCTGTGCTGACCTGAATAATGAATAACCTTCGAGAAGATAGCAATATTATAGAATATAATATGTTTTCTAGCATATTACAACAAGTGCTCGTTAGAGATACTGGCCTCTAATCAGCAGGATAAACTTGTGAAACTTGTAGGTGCACTACAATTTTCTCATTGACACTTTGATAATTAGGACAGTACTTATCGAGTTAGATAATTAATTACAATTAGCTAATTAAATATCATAACGAAAAAATTACTGGCGGCTACTCCACTGTACTGGAAACAATACGGACTATGTTTGCTTCGCGCAACGCCATTCCTCTTTTTTTAAATCGTGCTGCGTGATAGCTGGGACACCCCGTATATATATAGATATATATATCTAAGCCACTGTACTGGAAACAATACGGACTATGTTTGCTCGGCGCAACGCCTTCCTCTGTTTTAAATCGTGCTGAGTGATAGCTGGGACACCGTATATAATATATATTATATATATATTATATATCACTTACATTCCTACCTGCCGTGATGGTTTAGCGGTCATGTCGTGCTGCTAAGCATGAGGGCGCGGGATGAAATACCGGCCATGACGGTCGCACTTTGGTGAGGACGAAATGCAAGAATGCCCGGGTACCGTGCATTGAGCGTACGTTAAAGATACGCAGGTGGTGGTGGTGGTAAAATTTATTTAGGTCCGGAAGAATCTTCACCCCGTTTTTATAAGGGCAAGACTGCGGGCCGCTCCCACGTTGGGACGGGAAGGCCGCATCGTGGGCCTTCTGGACAGCCCGCAGTTGATTATTCCATTCGTGGCTCTTGACCAATGAATAAAATGCTTCCTCCATCAATACGTGGTCCGTGTGGTGCTGTAAAGAGGGGCACTCCCAGAGAATGTGTTTAAAATCAGCTAACTCCGCCGCAGTCGGGACCCAGAGGGGAGACCTCCGTGTACCTACTGATGACGGAGAGTGTGGGATACGAGTTCGTTTGTATTAGCCTGAGGGTCACGGCTAGAGGCCTCGTGAGATTTCGATGTGGCAGGGGGAAAGCCCTGCGACAAATCTGATAGTGGCTAGTAATCTCGTTGAAGGTGGAGAGAATGTCCCTGAAACGGGGGGGTTCTGCCTCCGAAAAGGTCGGACCAAGCCCGTCGCCTCTCCCACCCGGCACACCGGCCTCCCAGTGCCCGGCGCGGCCGGCAAGACCTCGCGCCCGGGCATGGGCCAACTCATTAACGTTGGCTAGCCCCCCTAGTTCTGCGCCCTGCTGCGCCGGGAACCATGTAATGACGTGATGAGTAAACACCTTACCCTCAAGTGGCCTACCAACCTATTCACAAACTGCCCCAGTAAAGAAAGCTCGAAGGGCTGATCTCGAGTCCGTATAAATATCTTCCCTGTCCGACCGAAGGAGCGCCAGCGCAATGGCCAGCTGCTCTGCCTTGCAAGCCGATGACGTGCTGATTGACGCGGCCGATAACACTCGGCCCTTCATGTCCACGACGTTAGCAACAAAATGGCTGGAGTCGCCTTCGTATTGGGCAGCATCTAAAAAACATGACTCTGCCTCGTGCGCATGTGCGCACCAGATACACAAGTGGTCAAAATGAATTCGGAGTCCCCCCACTACGGCAGCGCATCGTAATCATATCGTGGTCGTGCCTCGGTAAAACCAATAATTTAATTTTAACACTTAAATTCCTGTCTCTAGAGTTACTCAAGGTTAGCGGGCGTTATCGGCCCCTCACACACACGCACAAAAAAAAAAAGAAAAAAAAAAAGGTGAGGAAGCAGAGCTTTGGTTCTGCACGTGTGCAGTGTCGTTGACCTGTCTCTTTAGGCATGTTAAGCCGCTTTACCTCCCCCTATTTCAAACGATTTCTCGTAGTCGCAGCATGCTGCTGCAGGGAGATGGATATCGAACCATCATTTAAACAAGCCAGTCCCACTGCGCGACCATTTCGTCAGTTCAGCTCCCACCTGCAGCGGTCCAGCGACGACAATTTCAGAACTATTCGTTACTGCTTCAGACTCTAAAAGGTTTTTCCTCGCCAGAAGCACAATATGACGCACGTGGGATGATACGGAGATGCATAGAGTGAAGGGTTTGAAAGGGGAGAACGCAGTGGTATTGGGCGATAACGCAGACCTGCAGTGCGAAAATTGTTCTCGCCGGGACGTCGAGACGTCTCGATGGGACCCCTCAGCAGAGAGAGTACCCCCGCTGCTTTACCCCCAACCAAACCTGACAAAAACTGTCAAAAAAAAAAAAAGGAGGAACAGGACGACCTGTTGTCACTAACGTCCGCAAACATTCGCTATCTTCCGGGTCTTTTCCACGCGAGCCGGCATTTTTTTTTTTTTTTTCGTGGGAGCGGAACTGTCGTTTGCTCTAAAGGGACTTTGCTTTTTCTTCAGCCTTATTGTTGTTTGTCAAAATAGTAAGAAAAAAAAAGACAGAAAGATAGCGAGCGGAAACTTTCGGGACCATTGAAGGAATTTTCCTATTCTTGCGGGGAAGGCAGGGCGTGCATACTGCGAGGAAGCTCGCGATTAGCCTTTTTTTTTTTTTTTTTTTGACGACGCGTTCGGCGGGGCTCGATACCCTAAGTGGTGGGGGGGCAAGGTGACGGACGAGCGGGTCTGGCGACAGCCCTCTGTCTCGGAAACTGGCGGGGGGGATGTTTGGTTGAAGGGTAATGGCGACTCATACGCAGGTGCACCGGTGAATGTCCGTGTGTCTGAGGCTACATTGTGCTTGGGCTACAAAGAAGGAGGCTTATCGGGCGCCGTGCAGATCCGCGCGTTTGTTGGGGAGTGCATGGCGTCACCTGCAATGCACACAGGTACACCGGAAAACGAGCTCTACTCCTCAACTACCTTCCATATAGAGCTATTTTTCTCTTTCAACGCAGCAACATCCAACAGCTTCCTCTGGGAGCGTGTAATGGAACTAGCTCCAACGTTGGTACGGAGTTGTAATCATGAGGAAGTTGTAAATACCCGCCGCCGTTGCTTAGTGTCTATGGTGTTGGGCTGCTAAGCACGAGGTCGCGGGATCAAATCCCGGCCACGGCGGCCGCATTTCGATGGGGGTGAAATGCGAAAACACCCGCGTACTTAGATTTAGGTGCACGTTAAAGAACTCCAGGCGGTCCAAGTTATTCCGGAGTCCCCCACTACGGCGTGCCTGACAATAAGATCGTGGTTTTGGCACGTAGAACCCCATAATTTAACTTTACTTTGTATGATTTAAATAAACGATCTTCCACCTTCTCTCCCGCATGAGTACCCATTTTTCTGTGTTCGCTGTGGAGCAGCGAAGCAAAAGGCTTCGCCAACCGCGCGTCCCTTGTGTTTCTTGCGGTATAATTGCAGCTCTCCTTTGCGCCCACTGACTCCGTTCTCTTCTACGGTCTTGTACTGTGAACATTTTCAATGCACAAACGCTTTTCGCGTGGGTCTCGCGCGAACTTCTTGGAATAATATGTAACGCAGCTGCCGTCGCCACTTCCGCATGTACCTAGTTTTCAACATATAAATGGACTGATAATGTTATCAGCTGTGTGTGCCACATCTATGCGCACGCGTTCTATCCGCAAATCACGTCGGAAAATAATTATTGAAGTTTGATGCCTCGAGGAAGCACTCTGCCGTCATGGGGGTCTACAGGTTTTCTCTTTCCCACTAGGTTTTGTATTTCATTCTTTCTTTATTTCGAAGTGCACCAGCATTATACACTTATTGTAGAATACCACAACTGGTACCTTTTTCTGCGGCTGCTGCCTTTCCGCCGTGACCTTTGGAAACCTTGCTCCAGAATTTAACAATTGTGCGATACTCTCGGTTAACATTTACTAGCACAGATACATACTAAAGGGAGTTTGAATATTTGAAAGTCACGTTTCGCGAATGCAAGCTCTGCGTACGCCATTCGTTAGTTATATCACGCCGCGACTCGTCTTCGAATATACCACACAGTGACGAGCGATGCAAACGCACTGGCAGTTAGTAGAGCAATTATTTTTCCCGACATATTCCAGTGCAGTTCTACGTGCGAGCGGGATAGGGCTTATGTGCGTGCTGATTATTGTGCATTTATAATTCTGAACCTAGCAAAAATTTTTTATTTCGGTGGCTGGCGCCCGCACCCCGAAGGGGGCCACTTTTTGTAGCCACGCTTGTGGAAAAACGGGGCAGACTGCGCAAGCGAACACCCTATCTATAATTGTCAGCAGATGACAGCGGATATCAATAGGCTGTAATGAAGCAACCGCGGAAAGGACGTACACGCAAAATCAGAGATAGAGAGATGACGAAGTTTTCATTTCTTTCTCTCCTCGCTCTCATTCTCTCATTTGCTGATCGATGTTCAGGGGCCAGCATATAATAGCAATAATAGTCACTTTTTCCACAATCAGGCAGTGGCTGATGCCTACGTGTGGTCGGCTCGTACGAGTAGGTGTCAGCTGGCGTCTGATTGTGAGGAAAAGAAATAAAAAGTACGCCACTGTAATTTGCGATTGTTGAAAGAAAAAAAAGGAAGAGAAGAATTCTGCTCACCGAACCGGCGACGGCAGACACCTGAACAATGACCAGCAAGGAAGAGGGCGGTGAAAACGGAAGAGTATGGAGAAAGTATGGTGATGATAAATCTTCACACAGAAAAGGAGTGTTTCGAGCGAGGTAAATAGGGGGAAGGTGGAGGATCACAAACGACAGTCAATCATCGGATCGCGTGCTAAGTCAACGTTGGCTAAGTCCCAGAGAGACAACAGCGTCGCGCGGGCTTGAGCGTTAATTTTTGTCGCGGCAACAGCGTGGACAGCTCGGCCAGTCCTCGGCTTCGTCGACGTCCATACCGGTGTTGTCCGGTTCCTTGCTATCGGAGTTCAAGGTCTTATGGCGCGGGCCCCCCGTGTCAGCATACAGTGAGAAGTAAAGATGGATTATTTGGTATACGCGTATTTGCAATATTTACAATAGCGATTATTAGCGCAATTTGCTTGAGTGCATGCCAGCTAGCTCGTAGGATAGGCCATTGTGCCAACGGGCCATATATGGATAGAGTGATGTCTCGTATCTTACTAGACTGCAGGGTTCCAGAAATTCGTTAGGTCCCCAATTTTGTTCATGTGTGCGGAGGCAATTTTTAAGTGGACGCACAACTTGCTCCCGCCAGCCCCAACCTCCCAGGCGCGCACGCCGATATCTGGCGAGTACAAATCTGGGCGCCACTCCCACGTGCCAACTTGCGAAATGTGTAGGGCAGGCGCTTGCCGATTCAGTAAGAAATGTACGTACTACAAAGTGTCTTTTTTTTTCATTATTGGCGCCAGTGTGCCCTGCGACACAAGTACGAAGTGGTGAGGTTGCAGAAGCTGTTTGTGCTAAAATAATAGGCGCTTTTCCCACAATGAGACGCGAGCTGGCGCCGACACCTAAAGTCCCTATATAAGAAAAGTACCGCCATCCTTTGATAAACGCCGCTTCTCCTCTCTCCTGTATCTCCGATTGGACGATGATAGCGGGCGCTTTTCACTTCTTTATATTTTCTTTTTTTTCCGCCTCAGAGCCATGTTGAAAGTCCTTTGCGCAGCCGCAGTCGCCGGCGGCGGCGGTGGCGTGCGCCCGGCCTGAAAGCTTCAACGTGTACTTTCTAGGTGCGCCACCGTCGACTTGGCTTTCGCAAGCAAAAAGTAAAGAAAAAAGCAAGCGCTTTAGGAGAGGAGGCGGCGGAGGAAAGGGTAGATGGCGGTACTTTTCTTATATAGGGACTTTACCGAAACCTGCACGGACGTGTGGTCGGGGAAGCGAAACGTGTGCCTTTCCTTCCTTTTCCCTTCCAATGTGAAAATTAATAGATCGTTCTGATATATCGTAAGTGGCACCACCACCAAGCAGGGTCGGAGTGCACATGTGCAGAACGCTAGGGCAGTTTCGCGCGTTTTGTGCCATCGCTATTTTCAGATTTTGACGAGTGGCACTAACTGGCTTGCAAAGACGGTTTAGCGGGGGAAACATGGCGGCTGCCTCAGCCCCCGCTTCGAGCTATCAAGTCATCGCCGTGCAGTGTTTTGTCCTATCGTTCCCAGCAGATGCTCGTATTTGCTTTAGACTTTAGTCATGATGCTTCCACAGCAAATTATCAGTGACAACTGGTTGCTGTTTCCGAGATCTATTCAACTGGGCATCGCATCGGAGATATTGCGGTGTGCTTGGTAAGCCAGGCACGCTGTCACAACTCAAAGGCCACACGTTGCGAATGTTTGCTTGTGTGATAAATGGCGCCACAACCTAATTTTTACCACCACCATCATCATCATCATCATCATCATCACCATTCGCGGAAAGTGTCGATGGTGCCGCCATGGTCGGTGTTGTGCGAATAATATGAAAGTGGTATTAAATTAGGTTGACATTTAGTGCACATTCGGTTTCCTTGTATTTTGTTAAGTTTTACATCTAGGCGGCGTCACAACTGTTTGCGCCTGCGTTAGCGTTCCGCTGGTTTCCGCTATTCGAAAGGACTATACTTGACGCCGTGCTCCGCAGCGTACGATAGTACCGCATCGCTCGCTAACACTCTCCTATCAAATCAAACTGTCCTATCAAATAAAGTACAAAGGTCCGAGGAAGCCAGTTAGGAAATGACGTCGAAATGCAAAGAATAAAATCAGAGAGGATATCTTTTAGATAGTTCAAGGCGCAATGCACTACAGTTTGAAGCCGCGGATCTGATTTTTTGAGAACACGTGGAGCTGATATGAGAGAGCTGTCAAACTTCACGTGTATGTTATCAATACCTGTTCGTTTATCAATATACTACTTGCGAAGTAGCCGGCGAGAAAATATAGGTGCGAACATTTTCAATTACGTCGAAATGAATTCATCAACACGCGGATTTATGGGAAGAAATTTGCCGGTTACGATGATTCCGGCATAGCGGGTGGTAAATGAGTCTGAGCCATTGAGTACGCATGTCACAGCGTCCACTGAGAGGTTAAATCTGTACACATAGTCAAGCTGCCTGAGGCCGTACGAATGTAGTATTTAAGGAGTGCCGGGGAAGCATAAATGTATGTTTGACAGAAGGTTGGTGGGGCAAAGAAAATGAGAACCCACGATAATGAGAAATTCAGATTTTATGCTAACTTAGCATAGTGTAAAGAAAATTTGAAATATGCGCGGAATTTGTATCTTAAGCACCTTATAGCACATATTGCAATTTACAAATTTTATAGTCGTGGAGTTCGCAAGGTGGATCCACTGGGACGAATTCTCAGGATGACCCCAGTTTCCCAAACTTTGCGGAGAAATGCATTGGCGGTACCAGTTACATTCGGGCTTCAATGCATGAAACGACGTTTTGTTAAGCAAGTAACTGGAACGCCAATGCGTTTCTCTGCAAAGTTCAGGAATGAATATCTCGTAAAAGATGTCATCCACACAATTATTTTCAAATGGATATGCCTTGCAGGCTCACCTGCTAGAGTTTGTAAATTGCAGTACGTGTCATAAGTTAATTAGTTAAAAACTTGGGAGATGAAGAGAAAGAAGTGCCCAGAGCTCACCGGTGCTCTGGGCCTCTCGGTGGTATCGCTGTTATGAAGTTTTTTACGGTTCTGCCCGTTTCGTGAACTTACTCTCATCAAGAATGAGCAGGAAGACGCTCGCACGACCACCTGAACAAGGTCAGCCGTCTATTTCATCGCTCATGTTTGGGCGACGTGACTTTGGCAGCTAGGACCAGCTTCATTCCTGGGATAGCTCAACGCCCGAAGCCATGGACTCTGACAACGCATACACCTTAGTCATGGGCCGTCGTATGAAGAAGAAGATGCGACAGATGTCAAGTGAGCAGGCTTCATCTAACGAGAGGGAGTAGCAGTCTGTCATGGTTTCTTACGTGCCGCTTACGGCGTCACACAACCTGAACTCCTTAAGTAGGCAGTTTTTATATAAATATTCTGAAAGTGTGACCCCTGTTCAAGTCAACGAAATCCGGATCAACTCTCGAAAAAACATCCTGACGGTAGATGCCAAGAGTTCAACTATAATAGAGAAGTTAAAGACTATTCCGACATTAAGCGGAATTCCCGTCCGTTCCTTTATTATTTACGGGAAGGAGTCAACGACTGGTGTAATTTCTGATGTCGACTTTGACATCAAGAATGTGGACCTCAGGAATCTACTGAGTTCATCGGCGCACATTCTTGAGTTTCACCGCTTGGGGAACTCCCGGTGCATCAAACTAATATATGCTTCGTCAACTTTGCCAATGACTGTCAAAGTGGGGTACGTGATACATCGCGTCCGACCATTCGTCCCGAGGCCTCTGCAGTGTCAGAAATGTCTCACGATTGGTCACGTAAGCACTGTGTGCAGAATTCAGGTGACCTGTCAGCGTTGCGGTGGGCAACATAATACCGCCCATTGTGATGCACGTTCATTGAAATGTCCCAATTGTCCTGGCTCTCACGAAGCAACGTCGAAGGATTGCCCGAAGATGCAGCAGGAAGTTCGTATTCTCCGGAAAATGGCAAAAAACAAGTCTTCCCATAGACAGGCTGCTCAATCTGTTCGCCGAGACAGACAACGCTCGCGTAAGAAGCGCCATCCAATGACTTCAGAAGAACTGGATTGTGGGGCGCAGGGGCCTCGACAACCTCTGCCTGTGCTGGCATCGAGGAAGGTAACCGCGCCTACTGCAAATTCAGGATCTCCGAGAGCACAGGACGCACATTCGTCGCCCTGGGTGGCACAGACACGGAGTGGCCTTCGCTGCCCAGTAGATCCACGGGCACGATACCATGCCGTAGTGTTCCTCTACGTCAAGAAGTGAATTTTAGGGCTAGTAAAGCTGATGACCCTATAGGCAAGAAAGGAGCTGAAAAGAATGACAAAGAAAGCTTTGAAAAAATGCTGAAACACCTGCTAGAATCAATGCACGTGATTCTCTGTGGTTTCCAGAGTCCAGACTCCGGCCGCTAAAAGCGCCGTGCATGTCCTCGCCGTACTGGAGCAGCTGATCGCTGCTCTTTTCATATTTTAATTACCTTTCTTGGCACCTGTGCTGCTCACGCAGGAGAAGGCCATACACAAGCTCCTTCGCGGCGAGTTTTTGTGAACTTTCAATTGTATTCGTGACTCCGTCCATGCTCTGGAAGGTAGATGACACGTTTGAATGACCTTTTTGGACTTTGTTGATAGCCATGAGGATGCTGAACTTGCCTTTACCGTTGTACATCCTTCTTCTATGTCATCATCACCCCTCATCCAGCCTTTATGTCCCCGTTCCCCCCTCCCCCTGTGCAGAGTAGCAGGCTAGAGCATGCTAGGTCAGGCCAACCTCTCTGCCATCCTTCAAATAAATTATCTCTCTTAGTTAAAAACTTAATTAGTGAATGTTTGCTTGTTAGTCGATTATGCATTTCTATTTTTTGTGCAAGTAATATCCGCCTCTTCGAGTAGACCAGCTCATCAACTAGAATTGTGCTATATCTGCCACAGGAAACTTTCAAAATTTTTGAAAGTGCTCGCTGAAACACCCTGTATACCTACCTATACAAGCGCAGTTAGCTGAATGTTTGCGCAGAAGAGAGGAATGTTAAAGCGAAGCCTTTTCTGTCTTTAATCATTAAATGGGATTAGATAAGTGTCGTACCCTTCTCTGTGCACGCACCTGTCATCGGCATTCTTTCCTCGACGAGCAACCTACGTCGGCTTCGTTCTCGTGACAGTGCTGCTTAAGCGCTTCACTCTGCATGCGCATATCGGTCTGGTTTGGTGTTCGCATTTCGGCATACCTCGTGAATGGTGTAGTGCATAAACATACACATTGCATGAGATTACACGTTGCCTATGATGAAAATAAGCACAGCTGTACACGTCCCATTTAGTTGCATAATGTTTAATTTACCGATTCACTTCGCGTAGTTTCAGACAGGCATGTGCGTTGGATCTGAATATTCTTGCACATTTCTTCTTTTTTTTTTGTCTGGCACAAGTGTAATCATTTCACCGCCAATATTTTTAACACGATCGTCAATAAAATAAATAAACTTCTAACTGCAAGCGCTTCTCTCTGCAAAAGTTATTATTTCTTATTTTTTAAATTTCTTTTTTCTTTTTCTTAGGCGAGTGGCTTTCTTCCGTAGAGTGACACTTAAGGCTGAAGTAAAGGACCTCGACGACGTCTCACTCGCCGGCTGAAACGTCCATGCACTGAGAAACAGCTTTTTCATTCGAAGTAGGGAAATTATTATTAATCATATTTCCCAATATAATGTTATTATCGCACTCTCTTTTTAAAGGAAATCTACGACACAAATTAGACGCGGACAGAGAACAGATGCCACTGGGTGGGCGTCAACTTCCAAGTCATTTCATTCAGAACGAGAATTCACTTTTTATGCACAGCCGAGTCTCGCGATCACGGCGAAGATGCTACAAAAACAGTAACAACAACAAAGCGCGAATGCTGAGCTATTTGTAGCATGTTCACCGTGATCCCGTGACTTGGCTGTACACAAAGACTCGAATTCTTGTTCTGAATAAAATCAGTTGGAAGTTTGCGCCCGCTCTGTCGCATATATGTGTTTTCTGTCCGTGTCTAATTTGCGTCGCAGATTTCCTTGAAAGCCGTTAGCAATGAAAGCCGTTAAACCTCGCGCCACAATTCGAGGGTACGTGCCAAATCACCACCTATTCTTTATTATTTTCCTTATCAAAAGAGGCGAGAGAATGCATATCGCCTGCCGAGTCTTCTTATACCCAAACTTTTTCTTTTTCGTTTTTTTTTTCGCGCGTGTAGTGGTCTCTGTTTTTTGTGGTGCAGCCAACTCTCATTTGCTCTTGGGAGCACTATTTTACAGGTCGACAGATAAACGACTGCTGAAGTCCAATATGAAACGTGAGCGGCACCCGAATAGCAGGCTCATTGAATTACGATGCGCAACCCGTCTTCGAGTACTCTGGGATGGGAGGATGCGCCTCAACGATTCTTATGCGGGCGCCTTCGCACGCAATAAGGCGGCGATGTTCTTGAGCTCACAGAAAACTTCCGATGCGTGTCCTTGTCATATACATTGCCCAGGAGAAAAATTCGGTTTGCATCGTCCTGCGGGCGATTACACGGTATTTTATATTTGTGGAGTCAGCTCAACTTCCCGCTTTTCTTTTTCTTTTGCATTGATCAAAATTAAGAAACCCGATTCATGATTCGAATGCTATTTCCAGTGTATATTATGTCAGAATTCATTTCTAGAATTGTGATTAGCCACCGCGCAATATTGCTGGCAGGTAATCGAGTGGTCTGATGCTGACGCAATAGTGCGCGGTCTGTCGTGCTATTTCTTGCCCGCTATATTTAGCTGGCCAATGCGTATACTGAATTGAAAAGCTTCCGCGGGCTTTTTCTTTTCTTCTCTTTTCATTTCTTCTCTTTTCTTTTCGTGAAAGGAATAGCGAATTCGACAAACCGCACCGGTGAGCACCAGAGCACCCTGCTGCGATGATGATTGGATGAAACGGTGCCCCGGTTAGCACCGGTGCGATTTGCCGAATTCGCCATAAAATAAACACAGGAGCGACGTTTAGTGGCTACGGCTGCTCCTTCTCACTCGGTAAATGGCAGCACCGATACGAGCACGATTATACCTGCTGGCACTTCACTGCAGCCACCATGATGTGACTGCAGTGAAGTCTGTTTACCGTATGCTATAGGCAGGCACGTCCCCTCGTCGCTAGTGTGAGGAGTGTTAGCGATGCGCCGTGAGCGTGGCGGGGCTGTTTCATGTGTGCTTGTCGAGTCTGACGCGCGTTGCTCTAACGGCGAAAGTTCCGAAGCACTGCCCGAGGGGCAGTGCGTGTTGAACAGATAGCTAATCTCAGATACCTCAGATAGCTAATCCGAGTCCAGCACATGAAATAAAGTTCCCACAGGGTTACTATTTTCTGCCTATCACACGCTCTATATACACACGTCTTTTACGCTCGCATAAGTTGTCATTTCGTCTTGTAAAGAAAAAAAAAAAAAAAAAAAACAGATATAGGTCATGCCCCAACCCACTAACTCGTCGGACGCGAATCATTCCGATTCGAAATAAAGTTTTTCTCACTCACTCGTCGTCGCTTTTCCAGAGTCGTTTGTGTAACTATTCCGGTACTATCGGGAATTTTCGGCCTTGTCGAAATTGCAGCTTTTCTCAACGTCACAGCGCTGGCGTGATGAAGCGAGCCTTAAACGAATAAGGGCGTAAATTTGTCTTTAACTCACACCTTTACGCCCTTTTTAAGTGTAAGGGTGTTGTTTATAGAATGATTTACACCCTTATTTACTTTACAGGGTGTAAATTATTGTGCTGTGTGGCATGTACAGTCGCAATCTTTTTGAGGGTGAACACGGGAACGCGTGGCCTTCTGCGCTCACAGCGCGGTTCAGCGGCGGCAACGAGAAGCATTGCTCATGCGCAGTGTGTCCGGCGTGCGCAAATTCTCCCGCCGCGCGCATTGCGTCACGCAAGCAAGTGCGTGTCGTCTGCTGCGCGCGTACCGCAATAAGGTAGCCGTACGGTTCGGGATTGGTGACGATGTTAAACTTCTCATTACGCTCCCCACGATGCATCAATAAACTTGAAAATATATGTAATGTTTTGTGGGCGTTCTCAAGATCATTGTTGATCTGTAGCCAGGCCACGTGCATGCTCATGACACTTGTGGGCGTATTTAAAAAGTGACTTCCGTCTTTGAGGAGCATATATATATTCTTGCACATTACCGCATCTGTCAGAGCAGCAACTGAATTTCAGCATGGCTCGCGTTCCCAAAGAGAGGTGGAAAATCGTACAATATTCGCTCAAGGGATATTCACAGCGCTCCATCGGTGCTCTCGTGCACAGGCCGCTAGAGACCGTCAACAGGATTATTCAGGCATTCAGCAAGGAAGGCCGACTCTGTGATGCCCCACACAGGCGTCGACCAAAGGCAACGACGGATGATGAAGACGCGCTTATGGCGGCTGCTGTAGTCGAGGGCCCGTTCCAGTCCGCGAAGCAAGTGCGGGAGCAACTAGATGTGGACGCTTCCCTTGCTACGGTCCGGCGACGCCTCCGAAGTACTGTACTGCGAAATTCTGTAGCTGCACGAAAGGCAGTCGTCACTGCTTCGAATAAGAAGTCACATCTCCAGTTTGCCGAAGCACACGCCTCATGGATGGCAGATGACTGGGGCCGAGTGATCTTCTCGGATAAGTCGACATTCACAACTCGCCAAGACCAACGGATACGAGTTTGGCGAACCAGAGGCACACAGTAAGAAACTTTCTTAACGCCCGTTTGATTTTGCGAAGGATGGTCAAAAATACGATTTCCATGCAGTTACGGGCGAGCCAGTGTGCAGGGAGTCACCGCGAGTGGCCGAAACTGCGTGAACGTGTGGGGCGCGGTGTCAAGGCATGGTCTCGGGCCTCTGCATCGCATAGAAGGTGCCCTTACATCGCAGCGATACTGCACAGAAAATTTGGACAATGTGTTGCTGCCCTACGCCCACAGCGTCGTTCCCGGTGCCGACTTTGTTTCAACATGACCTGGCGCCGGTTCACAAGGCAAAAGTTGTGAAGGAACATATATAAAATCGCAGAATCAGCATACTTTCCTGGCTGGCCAAAGGCGCTGACATGAACATCTGCGAAAATATATGGGGGTACATCAAAGCAGCTATGGCGGTGGCGGATGAAGCGAGCCTTAACGATAAGGGGAATTGTCTTTAACTCACACCTTTACGCCCTTTTTAAGTGTAAGGGTGTGGTTATAGAATGATTTACCCCCTTATTTACTTACAGGGTGTAATTTATTGTGCTGTGTTGGCATGTACGGCTGGACGTGCAGTCCCGCGTGGGCCGCGCATGCACTCACATTCGGAACATGGCAGAGGCGTTACGCCTCTACACTGACGTCAGCAAAATGCAAAAACGCGCTTCGAGTGTCCGTTATTTGCTGTCGCAATAAAATAAAGTATTGTACAATTTGCACAAATTGTACAGCAAAGATTTCCGATCGTATATCTATATCTATATTCATCTACAGTATTGCATAGTATATTGATCTATAGTATTGTTTAGCACACAGAAGTAGAAGTGTTTTTGTAGCTTAGCGGTGTCTTCAAGCCCCCGATTATTTCGCCTTTTCTTTTTATGATTTCGCTGCAAGACACCATCATCAGCCTGTTTCCTATTTGGAAGGGCAGCCCCGCGCGCGTCCTTCTGACGCAGCGGCGTCCGCGGCCGCCTCCAGGAAGCGGGACGGCGACAGATGCAGCGCCGTTGCCTACGACACTAGGATCTACTCCTTTGACAGTGATGAATTTTTTGATGATAGCTTCGGCTTTGTGCTGAGCCACGGGTAGGGCGAAGAGAAGAACGATCAGCGTTTCATCCCGTTCGAGTAGCTGCAGCTGCAGGTCTGCCGCTCCGAAGTGTCGCAACTGTCTCGGACCCCCACGATGTCTCTTCCAAGTATGTCCCCACTTTCAGAAAGAAATGGACGTCTTGAAGCAGATGGTGGGGAACCATTCGTCTCACCGAGAAGCTGCCGAATTAGTTTGAAAATGACGCCGGCGTTCATCAATCCCCACAACAACATTCACGATGTGCATGTCCCCCCCCCCCCCCCCCAAAAAAAAAAAAAAAAAAAAAAAAAAAAAAAACATGCGTCATCACGATCTCCTTTACTACCGAGGCCAAGGAAGTCATAAGTAAGAAAGTCAAAAGTAAGGAAGCTGCGAAAAGTAAGGAAGTAACGCAAGGAGAATTGCGGCACATACTAAGACATATCTCAGTCCGTGGTTGCAAAGCCACATGGTTTGATCAGAACTCGAAATCTTCAGACTTATTTCACATTGACCCTGCACTTCAATTCAAAATCCCGTCCACATTAATTACAACCAGAGCCTTTGAAACACTTATTCACCGTCTGCTGCTCGGTACCGCGTACACAAAACATTTTCTACGAAAAATTTCAAGAGCTGATAGTCCGGAATGTACTTGTGGCCACGCGGATGAGGATGTGCAGCATCTTCTGTTAGAATGTCCGCGACACGATACACACAGACAACGTTTAGAACGTTATTTAGAGACATTAGACCGCAGGCCCTTCAACCTCAGGAAGATATTAGGTCCTTGGCCAACATATTCGTTGCAAAGACGAGCGTTAATGGCCCTCCAAAGATTACTAGAAGCGAGCAATATTCTCGGAAACTATTGAAAAGAGTGTTTATCTGTGATAAACTCACTCTATGGTCAATTCACACCTGAGTTCATGTACTTTCCTTTGAATCGAATCCATGCTATCTTATGTGCCGTGATTTTAGTATAATTACGTGACCGGACTTTGTGTTTACTTTAGTGCAGCTATGTGACTGAACTTTGTGTGCCCTTTTTCTGAGTGGACTTTCAGTTTTAGTGTGACATTAGCGTACTTATGTGACTGGATTTTGTGTTTAACTTAATGCGCATTTGTGACTGAACTTTGTGTTGCTGTGTTTCTGAGTTGACTTTCAGTATCAGTGTGGTATTATAGTGCACTTATGTGACTGGACTTTGTGTTATTGTGATTTGGAGTTGACATTTAATTTTAATGCGTGTAGGTTCATTCTTTTTTTTTTCTTTCAAACCTGTATGTGAAAAGGAGTAGCCGGCGCCAATTAAAGGCGTCAACATCTCCTAAATACCATATAATAAAAAAAGGAAGCTGCGAAGAGCATGACAGCTGATCCTTGACCTACTTACTATACGCATCCTGGAAGCCATCCATCCTCTGACAAGCAATGCACAGCGACAGCATGGAACTGCAAATAAGCTCCCGATCAATTTCCAGAGCAAGACCGGCAGGTCGTCGTCATGCTGCACTCACTGGTCGACGCTCTTCCCATTTTTTTTAACTAAATTTCAGACACCGTCAGCTCGAAGTTCCTTCCAAGTACTGGACACTCTGCATCCAGCGCTTGTATGCCTTCAGTTGGCATCATGGCTCACCCGTTGTCATCGTTTTGAATAGAAGTATACAAGCCAGTGGCAACCCGCAGTGATTTTTGTTGTTTAATTACGATGCTTATTTATGTTTTGTGGCGTTTCTGGTGAAAATTTCGTGATGCTTTAGTATGCATTTAGAGTGTTTACATGTTTTTCGTAACGGTGTGTATTTGGTAATGAAAAAAGAAAAAAGATATCTTTTGTAAAATGAACAGGCAGTGGCAGCAGTGCAACAAGGCAGTACACGCCTACTCACGTTACAATTATCAACTCCGACCTCCATTCGGACTTCCTCGACGTGAAGCTTCGCTTCACTGTCGCCTTTAGGTTAGGAGTAGCCTTCACAAAGGCATACTCTACATTAATTGGAGTGACCGACAGTGCAGCATGTGAAGTCTGCGGCACCGACGAAACTATCGACCACCTGCTGTGCCACTGTCCACGATATGCCCCAGAAAGACAAGAACTTGCTAACGCGCTAAAAAAAAACTGGACAATCGGACGCTTTCCGTGCAGGTGCTGCTGGAACACCGCCCCCATCGCTCGTCGGCCCATAAAGCGGTGAAGGCACTTTTGTGCTTCTTGAGGACGACGGGCTTGTGCGAACGTCTTTGACTAATAGTGCATACCACACGCGTCAGCGAACTAACCGCTAATTCCCCTTCTTTCCTTCCCTCCTCTCTCTCCCTGTCATCTTTGTGTTCCCCTTTCCCATTCCCCCGGTGTAGGGTAGCCAACCGGACGTTATTCTGCTTAACCTCCCTGCCTTCTGCCTTTCTATTTCCGCCTCCCTTTCATAAGCGTTGTCTGTCTTGATTCCACCAATATTAATCGTAATAAAAGAAGAAAAATACGAGTATCTGACATACATGACAGAACTGCGTTGGAGACAGTTGCGGATGCGTAAACAGCGAAAGGTAGCTTATGCGAGAGGACCGCGACTGCTGCTTCGCGCACTGGCTATGCTGTGTGAGCACCTTGCCTGCTATTGCCTTCGAAATACGTACTACACACGCTGACGCATGCATATCAATCAGCGGCTCGTACGCTACAAACCCCGTAATATATGCGACGCGTCAAAGTTATACGATATTTCGCTCCGCCTCCCGACTGAGCACCAGAGTGGTATGAGTTCTAATGCCATTATCGGCGGTAGCAAAGGATTCCTCTTCGCCGTACGGCGCTTTCACACAGATGTCCTACGCGCAGCGCTCGAGCACGCATATATATGGAGAAAGAGATAGAGAGCTGCGGTCTTAAAATGTGTTACGAAATACATTGACGTTCCAGTTAAAGTTTCCCGAAAGTGTGCGCTTGTAACAGTTCGGGACAACGTTAACATGAACGCCGAGGCACAGTCTAGCAAATTTTGGTGACGCATATCTGGAAAGTGGTGCTAGTCTTAGGATTTCTGCAAAGCAGACATGCCTTCGCTACTCCTCAGCTTCAATTTCGCAGTTGAACAAACGTCCAAAAGTCACCAATATTAAAAAAAAAGATAATCGGCACATTTTAGGCAATCAGCGAAATTATTGCTGAAAATTTTCTTACTGCTAATGCCCACTCTAGCCAAGTAAGCCTATCTGCAATAACAGCAATGACTCAGGTTTGACAGTTTGATTTTGAAAAGGTGTTCCGCGTAGCTGTTTAAGTTCTAGGTTCGGTTACAAATCGTTCGCAGAAACTCCGCCGAACTATGACGTCACTGCGTCGCCTAGCAACAACTTGGTCCAGCTGCGCCTGGCTTTGCGGCGCTTCACACAGGTGTCGTGACGTCACCGCCCTGACTTCCACATCGCTTCTCCTAGCTGCGCCGCGCTGCGGCTAGCTCTGACGTCACTGTGGCATGTCGCCTAGCAAGCACCTGGCATATCTGCGCCCGGCCGCGCCACGCTGCACCGTCGCTTCCCGTACATTCTTCCACAGCCATGTAGGCGGAGAAAAAAAAAAAAAAAAGCCATGATGTCACTGCACGCCGCTTCGTCCGCGGCCTTCGTATAAAACTCCGTGACGCCGCGACGGCGGCTAGTGTCTCTGCGCCAAGCACATCGTTTGAGCCGCCTAAAAACATGGGTCGGCCGAAGAAGTACGTAACCCCCGAGGAAGAAGATGCTGGACGGGAAGCCCGTCGCACCGCTGCTCGTGAACGAATGCAACGGCTGCGATCAAACCTGGAATACCGTGCTGATGAATCTTCGTCAAAGCGACAGCGAAGAACGAGTGCAAAACTCGGTAAAATCTTGGCATAACATAATAATACATAGCAAAAACTTAGCAAAACATTATAAACCTTGGTCGAGCATCATCGGAGGAAGAGTCCCCGCGGGGTATTGCAAACGTCTGGGCGGGGGAGGATCGTTTGACCAGGTTCCACGACATCACGACACACTACCAGTTACCGAGACGCGTATACCCATTCCCTCACGCTAGGTTAGATAGGGCGCAAGCAGTATACTACAGGCAATTACAAACTGATTCTTACATAAACCTCAGACTCATGCACGCCATGTATCCAGCCATGTACTCTACAAACAGATGCACATCCTGTAGCGAGGTTGCCACACTTAATCACAAGTTATGGGAATGTCAGGACATAACAAACGATTCGGGCAGTGCCGACACCTCCGTCTCTTCCACCGCCAGCTTCCGCTCGCGTTGGAAGACCGCACTGCTCAGCTCGAACCTGACAGTACAACTCTGGGCCGTCCAGCGAGCCGAGGAAGCCGCTTCGAGACAAGGTCTCGGAACCGCGTTCGCGGAGGGTGCCCATACCCACTAAAAATACGCCGGACTCAAATCTGATTGATCTGATAATAAAGTTTACGTTCTTCTTCTTGGTCGACCTCCAGCTACGCTGTTTCTTCCGCCTTGCACCACTATAGTGCGAGCTACCCTCATTTTTCTTGTTCTTTTTGTTCTTATTGATTTTGCTCGTGTTCTTAATCTTCTTCTCCTCCTTCTTCTTTTTCCATTTATTCTGCTCCGATGCGGGCACAATTCATGGATGAGGGCCACGTTCAGGATGTTCAAATTGTCAAGCGTAACTGACGCCAAGGCATTCCAGCGGGCATGTCCAAGACTGATGACTACCAGGAGCCGCCGTCGAGGCAACTTCTAGACTTCGAGCCGTAATGCATTGTGTATTTGCACTGCGACGCACTTCTGTCGCTTATATACACTGCTGGGAGTACACACTACCCCGTGCCAGGGAGCGAGCGTCCTGCTCTTCCATCGCGGTTACATGCAATGTTTTCTGCGCCGCCGAGTTTTCGGCTTCACACACCGAGGTGTCTACATGTGGTGTCATATTTCACAAGAGACACAGCCGCTCTGTCACACAGGGAGAGAAAAGGAAGCGCATTGCTTCAGCGCAGAGTGTCACCGAGTGGCCTACCGCGGCATAATGAGACACTGGCTCTCTCCGTGTTTACGCTTTGGGTCGCGCCAAGCTGCCGAGATGAAAAAGAGTCAGCCGCAGTTATTAGTATCGCCGGCAAGAGCGTCCCTTCCGAAAGTGTTTACGCTGCGTAAAGGAGTTTGGCTTTGGGCCTGAACTCTTCGTATACGTCACAAGAGCATATTTGTTCGAAAATATGATGTCTGTATGCCGCCCCCCCCCCCCCTCCCTCCCCTCCCCCGTTCCTTATCACTCTCCCTTCGTGACGGTGCACCGAGGGGCTTACATCTTGCTCTGCTGCTGAACATCAGATTGCGTTTCAACAAGTTTCTCTTTTTCTTATTCGGGTGGTGGTGAAAATGTATTCATTCGTCTCCGCAGAAAGATGTCATCAGGCTTTCCCATTTAGCGATCCGTGATATACGTGCGATTTGAAATGTTTAGTACTACAAGCCAAGGTATGACTGAGCTTAGCGTTTATCATTAAAATCCGTATACTTAATTAGAGCACACTGTGACTGGGCAAACATGTGTCTGTATACACTAGTTATCTAGTATATATATACACGACATGTCGTTGCTCCCGATATGAACCTGCCATATAGCCACACTTTGCATGCGTGACGGCTGCCAGACGCCTTTGGCTTGATCTCGCGCGTGTTTGCTTGGACTCGTTTTCCAACCCGCCTGCAACGAAAGAAAAACGTTGGCGCTGTTTTTTTTCAAGGGCAGCCGAGTAGCAGTGTATCTCGCATGACATGTTTGCTTGACTCGTTTCAACTTGAAAAACAGCGATGTAGATCCGGCTTGGGAAACGAATTTTTTTCTAAATATTCTATATTTTGAATGGCTGATGGAATGTTATCGATACTAATAGCAACTATACACTCAAGAATATGATATGTTTTTATACAGTCGATCTATTCTGGACTATTATATATTTTATTATACATATCCATTCTATAGAAACTTACTATGATCATTGGAGTTTGCTTTAGAAGATAATCTTGCTTGCGGTTTCTTCAGCCTATCGGTGGCCTCAAATGCCTAATATTGAGCCAATTAGGAAGGCTTAGCTGATCGTTGATGCAGAGGAGATGCGGCGCCTAGGCTAATATGTGGAGTAAAGAATTGGTTTCTATGTCCTTCTCGGCTATATTTATTAATACGCTCCGGCGCTGCCACCGGGTTGATTGTTTTTATTAATGTAGTTTAGTTGGCTTTGTGAAGTTCGCCATATTTGTGACACTGACGCAATTTAAGGCCGAGTGTCGAACCGAAACGGTTATCGTTGTGGTTCAGCAAAAATGGTTCACTATTGGTTCGACTCCGGAGCCAAAAATATATAGTTCGAAACCAGTTTTAACTGGTTAGAAATGGTTTATGTTTGTTTGCGTAATCTAGAGCAGTTACGGGAGGAGGAGGAAACAACTTTATTTTGTTAATGTGGCTTCATGAGGGGTGGCTACCTGGCGGTGCATTACAGCGACCTCCTCGGCTCTTTCGATGGCCCGAAGTTGAACCGCCAGGCATGGGTCCCGAAGTATCGCTTCCAACGCTTCAGGCGAGGGAGCGGCAGGAGATCTGGGGGGGGGGGGGGGGGGGGGATTTTCCCTGCAGTACGTCCCAGAAAATATGATTTAAAGAGGCTATGTACCCACATAATGAGCAGCGTGCGTCTGCCAAGTCAGGGTAAAAGTGTGTGTCTATTTGTGGGTTGAGAAAGGAGTGCGTTTGGAGTCGGGAAAAGTAGAGACATTTATTGTGTACGAAAACTCAACGGTGCTACTCAGCTGCAGGGAAATACCAAAGAAAGGTTACGCGTGCGGTTCAGCAAGTAGTTAAAAAAAAGTCATTTTACGGAAGTACACCCAGCAATTTTCCGAGGTGTTCTGATGTTTACATAGTAATAAAAAAACGACCAGATAGCTAGGAAGCACGTTTTTCATTTCAGTTATTATCTACATGTCTCCCACCCTAGTGAATGTTTATAGTCCTCCTGTGCATCCTTCCGCATACAAGCAGCGTATCCTCTTTCTATTACCCCTTTCCCTTACCCCCAGTGTAGGTTAGCAAACCGGAACCTCGTCTGGTTGACCTCCCTGCCTTTCCTCAACTTGATCTCTCTCTCTTCTCTCTCTCTACAGGTGTCCCACTGCCGGAGAACCATTTGACGTTCACGAATTTCAAACCCTCACGAGTGTATTACAAACATGCCTATACCTCCCGACGATCCACGCTAAAAACCGCAATGATGGTACCAACACTTCTAAAATGTCAGCAAGCCCGTGTGGATATACAAACGAGGTAGCACAGTTGAGCCGCAAGTACAGGCAACGCTTGGTTAAAAAGCTCCAAGGTACTCGACGTGAGCCGGAAACCATATATTTTTTTTAAATTTTTGGTTTCCTTCCGCGTTATGGTCAAATTATAGTTAACGCAAAACTACTAAACTTTGGTTCTTTCCCGGTCTTCTGTTCTCTTTTACGGTTCGATACCTTGATTGAGGGTGCTGAAGTTATACTAATCTGACAAGTCATATGGTATCGAGAACAATTTTTATGCGTTGAGATTTCGGCTCGTTGGCACGTCATCACGAAGGCTTTTCGGTCTAGCGCCACTAATACATATAGATTTAGAGGAAGAACAAGTGAGGGCACTAAAAAAATAAAAAAATGGGAGGACTGTATAATTGAATTTGTGCACAGTATGATTCATGCTGCCCAGGTGATGCTGTCGACACTGGCTAACATGTTGTTATAGTTAGAAAAGCGCCCCTCGCGGTTTTCTTTCTTTTCTACCGGGCATCGAGCCGGCAGATGCGTCGCGGTGCGATCTCGCGGCAGTCCAGCGCACACATGAATGCCCGAGGGAGAGAATCTCGGACTCTCGCACGCAATTTCCACGCCGCACGCACTCCGCGCAGCTATTTAGGGTGGAACAGAAGCGCGCGCGGTAACAGGCATTTGCTGCGCTTCTTTATTTCTTTTTTTTCTTTCTTTCTGCGCTTCTCAGCGACACAGCGAAGCGCGGAGAGCCGACCTTCTTGAAGACACCTAGCCGTGCTTTTTTTCTTTTCTTTTATTCTTCCTTTCTCGTTAAGCTGCGCCGGTAATCTTGCTTGGAAGCTGGGGCAAGGGAGCCACGGCCGAAAATCGGTCGGCCTTGTTTTATGTCCCCGTTGTTTTCGAGGGCAGTTGCGCGCTCTTTTTCCGGCTACACCGAGAATGCGGCGACGCTGCCGCCGCCGCCACTGCCGGCGGTGAGGAGGCGGGCTTTAAAAAAGCGACGAACCGTCTGTGGTATTCCCAACTTCGCGCGGCCATCTCGCCAAGCGGAGTACGACGGATGTTGCATGTTCGCTTGTCTGAGTGTTTCTTCTCAATACCTCGTTTGACTCCGTTTTCTTGCAGTTCTGCGCTCGTCGCGTTTCGCTCGTCATTAGCCCCATTCGGATGTGTCACCGTTCGTCCGCGGCTGGACGAACGGTATCATAGCCTCGGTAGTATAGGCTCGTTCCTGCCTCCACATCAGGTTATTCTAGAACATTTTTTTTTTTGCTTGTTGGCTTCTTACTGTACGTTGTGTGCAGGCGGGCTTGCGTGCGGTAAGTACGCGCGTCTTCTCCTGTTATGTCTCTGCGTGCGTTCATTTGATGGTGTGCTTGGCTTGCGCGTGTGTTCCCCTGCGTGTGCATCTGCGCTTGCGTGCGAGCGTTCGTTTGGCTGGCGTTGCACGTGTGTGTGTGTGTGTGTGTGTGCGTGTGCGTGTGCGTGCGTGCGTGGTGTGTGTGTGTGCGTGTGTGCGTGTGTGTGTGTGTGTGTGTGTGTGTGTGTGTGTGTGTGTGTGTGTGTGTGTGTGTGTGTGTGTGTGTGTGTGTGTGTGTGTGTGTGTGTGTGTGTGTGTGTGTGTGTGTGTGTGTGTGTGTACGGGCTTGCTTGCGTGCGTTCATGCCTAAGTGTGTGAGTGTGTATGAGTGTATATCAAGATATGTTTCTGTTTTACTCAATTCGTACCGGAATTTCTTTATGAGCACCGATGTTTTCGCGGTCCCTGGATATAAGTAAGTCGATCCCCACCTCTGCAAGCTGTATCTTTTGGAAGCCTGCGCTCTGTTCGTTTATCTTCTAGGTTATTTGTGGGCTTTCGTTTACGTTCTTCGTGTCTTCCACTGCAACCGCTCTGAATATGTGCAAACAGCGGCGAGTATTCCACGCTGTGCAGTGGCGCTTAACTAGTGCGAAGTCAAACAACCGACGTCGTTCTCGCCTGGACAATACGTGACGTGATTGCTTGAGCTTCAGGAATCAGCGGACTCCGGCCGAATCTGAGCTATTTTCTCGCATTGACACGGCATCGCGTGGACGGGCTCTTTCAGTCATAATTTTAACGCGTTTAATTTCATTTACTGATCGCTACAACATGCTAGCTGACTCGTAGTACGGCTTCACAAAAGATAAATCTACAGAGCTGGCACTGCTCACGCAAAAAGAAATAATGCTTGAAATGTTTGAAAGTCAGAGCTTGGTCCTTGGCGTCTTTATAGATTTTACAAAAGCATTCGATCATATTAATCGGAACATACTTATTCAAAAACTGGAGCACTATGGCATTCAAGGGAAAGCTCTGTCACTTATTTCTTCATACCTACAGCATCGGTCGCAGTTTGTCATGATCAATGGTCACTCTTCTTCAGTCAAGCCAGTTAATTTAGGTGTTCCACAGGGAAGCATTTTGGGTCCTTTTCTCTTTGTTCTTTACATCAATGATATTGATAACATTGATGATACGGCCAAGCATATATTATGCGCTGACGATACTAGCCTATATTTTGCCGGCTCGGATGTCGCGTGCCTGTATTTTCGCGCAAATGAAACACTTTATCGCATTCACTTGTGGGCTACAAATAAGGAATTAAAGCTAAACATTAGTAAAACTAAGGCTGTTTTGCTCCACCCAAGAAACAAATTCTGCGAATTCCCCCGAATATTGCTAAACGATTTCGAAATAGAAGTTGTAGAAAGTTTTAAAACGCTTGGCGTAATTTTCTCGAATAAGTTATCCTGGGATACTCACATTAATTACCTGTCGAAAAAGCTGTCCAAAGTAATTGGTCTCATGCGTCGACATTGCTCTAAGTTCCCTCTTTCGGTTAATAATATTCTGTTCAATGCTCTATTTTCTTCCCCGCTAAATTACGGTGCACTAGTTTGGGGAACAACAACACAAGAAAATATAAAGAAACTTGTTTCACTTCAGAAGCATGCAATACGCCTAGTGTTTAAAGCTCCTTACTTAAGTCACACAGTTGACATGTTGAAAAAGTTTAAGATTGTTAACGTACAATGTATGTACAATTTCAGACTAATTCGACGACATAAGCTGGAAAATTACCTTCTGAATCAGTGGCGAGGTTGACAAAAAAATTCCTCTAGATACCACACACGCTATCCCGAAACATGGAAAGAATGCTACACGACCTCAAATGCTAAGGTACCTAACTTAATTGTTAAATGAGTTGGCCAAAAATGGCACAGATGTAGAAATGATCTCTTTTAATGAGCCTCGAAGCTCATATGTATAACTCTCCAATGCTTTACCTTTTGTTGAAACACTAATTGTGTTTCTCGATTTCTTCCATTTCTGATTCAGTGAATTTTTCGCAATATTTTTGTATATTTTATGGAATTTCTGTCTGCACATATTTGCCCATTGTTTACATTGTTGTATAGTTTTCTGAAGTTTTTTTTCGTTTCCTGCATATTGATTTTCTTCTGTACTTGTATGAAACTGATACCACTGTATGCCATGTCCCGCTGCACGGACCCAGTCAAGCCTTCTCAGGCTTTTGTCCGTGCTCCAAACGTCTGAGAGATAATGAATAAAGCTGAATTAAATTGAATAAAACTGGTACGTATGTTTGGTGGAATGGGTAACTGATACCAGCTAAAGTGTGAGTTGCAAGAATAGCCCACTGCGATATCTAGGTGGCGTGGCGCTGCTGAGAACGAGGTCGGGGGTTCAATCCCGGGTGCGGCGGCCCCATTCCGATGGAGGCGGAATGCGAAAATTGCTCGTGCGCCGTGCATTGGGAGCAGTTAAAGATCGCCAGTAGGTAAAAATTAATCTAGAGTTCCCCTCACCCCCCCTTCGGCGTGCCTCATAATCAATCAGATCGTGGTTACGGTACGTAAAACCCCAAAAGAAGTTGCGAGAATGAAATTAATGCGCCATGAATGGCAGTGAGAAAAATTTACAGACGAAATCAGACAGACAGGAAAGACGCTAGAATGAGAGTTAAGGATTACTGGAGCACCGCAGCTGTGGCCACGAACAAAGACAAACAAAAACAAAACCTAACACGCATGGCGTGTCAATGAAAATCTTGAATGATACCTCATTCAAGATTTTCATCCGTCTTCCGTCTTCGAGGGAACAACTGTAGAAAGGATGACGTTTTTTTTGTATGTTTAGCTTTTTTTCCCTTCTACAGTTGCACTTCTTCAGTAAACCTCACTGCTCAAGCCGACCTCTCTGCCTTTCAAATCAAATCAAATCAAATCATTTTTATTTTTTTCCAAAAATACACATTGGAAATGGATGCTAGGGCAAAAAGCTGGTTCAAACAGCTTGACGAGGCCCTAGCAACCATGATGTGGCAGTAGTTTCGACATGTCACATTTCGTTGTTAACAAAGGAACGTAAAAAAAAACATACATATTATAAAGGATAACAAAAAAGTTGAATATTTTACAAAGTACTATAGTAATTAGACAATAGTGAGCATATGTCAGTAAAGCAGACAATGGTTCAAAAAAACCTCTCTCTCTCTCTCTCTCACTTGTTAATTTAACATGTTTCCTGTCTGTGTGATTTCCTTCGTAATTTCATTTGCCACTGAAGATCACGGTACATTACTCGCTCAACCAGCTAGCTCGCCTTGCGGCTTTACATGCGCGTTTGAGAGTCGCACCCTACATAGGGTCAGTGTGTGTTCTCTGAAGTCAGTTCAGTAACCTCCTGCGGCACGTGGTGACTTATGCTTTTTCCGTGCCCTTTTAAAAATGCAGAAAACGTTAAGTCACCATCGCAATGCTGTCTGCAGAGTTTAAGTCCACTTTCTGAAACGATATGAAAAAAGTATGTCATGCGCAAAGTAGCGTAGGCACTGTAGAAAACTTGTTGGGGTTCAGAGTAGCGTATAAAATGTCAGCACCGCAGTGCGAAGCCTGTGTGCACGTCAAGTCATTTTCTGGACAAGTGTGACATCAGCTTTGCGCTTTCAAGAGTAACAAGTTAAGCGCTCTGCATTATGTGATCAATCAATCTCTTTTCACTGGCTTTCATTGTTTGTTTGTTTTGTTTTTCTTTTGTAGCGCAGTTGGCGCCACTTTCGAAAAGCGAGAGCAGGGAGCCACAGCACTATGTGTGTGTTGCGCTTAATTTGTGTGTTACCTTTGCCTTGTGTCCTAGTTTCCTGTGTGCGCGCTTCAGTTCCATAATGGCTAACACAGACTTTCAGTGTGGAGTCGCGACCTCTCTGTTACAGGATTCGATTGTTCGCACTAATTGCAATCGATGAAAGCTGCAGTTGTCAAGGAAACCTGATTTACACTAATTTTGCAGCGAAGCTGTTAATTGGACTAGAAGAACTGAAATACGTTGCATGCACGTTTTACGGTTTTCTAAAAAAAAAGCTCCTTGAATTCCCACGAAGTTGATATTTTGAGGAAATAGGGGAAATGTTAACTTGATGTTCAGGGACTCTTTGAAGTCTGTGTTTTAATTAGGGGACAAATGAAAATTGCTGGACCCCAGTTCCGGGCCTGTTTAGAGTCGTCAAATGAAACGCTTACAAAGTCTCCCCGCTTCCCTGGAAGGACCAGAAACGGTAGAAATTTCACATTTAGAGGAAATGGGGGCCTTTCTATATATGAATAACGCGTACTGAATGATCGAAGTGAGGAGCTTAACTGCATTGTTTGAAAATAATTACTGAATGCTGATTGTTTCACAATTTTCGTGCGTTATACGACGCCTGTAGTTGGTTCTCCCGATCTCGTCGGTTAACTATGCGATGTATACGTTGTTTATATTTCGCTGAAGAAATAAGCGTGCTAAACAAGTGACGTACGATAAATGTTTAATCTGTGTAGGTTAATTACAGTCTTTGCAGAAAATTACTGATTCAAGCGTTCCACAAGGTCATACGGCCGTTATCCGCAATATTTCCCTTAGTCCATAAAACAACTGCACAACCAACCGAGTTCAAATTCAGGGAATATGGGGAGGGGGGGGGGGGGCAGGGCAGAGTGTTACGTGTAATGTGTGACAAAACTTTCACACTTCTGGTATAATTAAAAGTGTTGCGAAAAAAAAGTTGGCAGTTTGTCCCGAAGGCACTGACAGTGATAGCAAGGCCTAGCGTTGCACTAGAACACCTCGGACGGTGTTTTAATGTTGGCGGGACGCAGCACACAAGCTACCAGGCTTACAGTGAAGTCTAACCAGGCGTATCACAACGCTGGCGCAGGGTGCCTATAATGTCCCTAGGTGAAACAAGCTTTATCTAGGGACCTTAAGGGTCCCTCGATAGCAGCGCCACCTACGCTGCCGTTATGAGGAGCGCCCCCATGCGGCGTTCCGGGCATCGCACCTTTGTGGTGTACACGATGAGACCGACGGCAAACCGTTGGCGTTAGTTAGCGCTGAGCGAAATATTGGATGATGTTAATTACCTCGATGTGTACTGCCCGTTCCTCTCAGGCAAGTGCATTCACGCAGCAGCTTAGCAGGAACGCTAGTGTGCGTGCGCACAACGCTTATCGTAATTGTGGAAAGTGCTGAATGCTACCCTGGCTCTGCCACCGAGGGGACTGAGCGTTGACGGTGCGTCCACGTCGATTCGTCGTTTTTCCTGCTAAACCTACTGCCCGTCTCTGAGGCCCTCGCTCTAACCCACCGCGCGCATGCGCCGTCGAGCGAGAACGCGGCACAACGGCGGCGGCAACGGTGGCAGTATCCGACAGCGCCCGTTTAATTGCTATCTCAATATAGAACACTTGTTTTTTCCCCTATTTGCATGCGTAAAGCGCGAGAATTGTTGCTGGTTGCTCCGGTGTCCTCGGTGAACGGAACAAATCACCTTGTTTTTATTTGGCGAAAAAAGAAAGAAAAAGGGCCACGCCATGGGTAATGCGTAGGCAAAGTTCAAAGTGAGGGTGCTATAATTGCGGCCTTGCAATGAATTACGCATGCAAGTGCTCCGGAGCGCTGTGATTCGGTTTTACGAGCGGCGGAAAATTTAGCCCACTGCCCCTGCACAAGTACATATGTCACCCAAATTAAATTGAGCGATAATTGGGAAGGAGAACGTTGTGGCAGTTCTCTGGGTGAAGGTAAATGCTTGTATATTGTTATTTTGTACTGTCTATTGTTATATGATATATTGTATATTATTGCTTGTATATTGTTATATATTGTATCAAGTACAATTTTAGTAAAACGTTTCTTAATCAAGTGCTTGAAAGTGTTATATGGCTTTATTACGGTATGTTTCCAAATGTCCCAAGAAAACTCTACGTTACACTTAGTTCATATTTGGTAGAAATAAAGGGCACTTAGGGGCTATGTGTACGCAAAGTTCGAAGTGTTTTGGCTAATTGCGGCCTTTGCAATAAATTGCGTATTCAAGCTCTCCGGAGCGTTGTGATCGACTTTTACGCGAAGCGTAAAGTTTAGCAAGCTGTTCCGGCATAACCGCAAATGCCCCTTAGATCGAACTAAGCAAAACTGGGAGGGCCGCTATGGTATATTGGTATGAGGATTTAACTTTGTGTGAATCAAGTTATCTTTGCAAAAAATTTTCGTAAACAAGTGCTAAAAAGTGTCACACGGTCGTTATCGACTGTTCCCAATGTCCCGAGATAACTTTACTTTACTCCTGGTCAAAACACTGCCGCCGTAAATGTTATTAGAAGTCTCCACTTGGCGATTTGAAACTTGTTGAATTTGAATCTTCTGAAATATAATGTTTAGAAAATCTTGCCCACGGAGTTACGCTGGTATGTTGCAGTGAAGTTCAACAGATTGCCGAAGGGGCAATGTTAAAAATTTCTGGACATGTTGAAAAGGAAAAAATGGTCATGCACACGACTGTGACATGAAGCTACAATAGGAGCCCGTCCGAGTTTCCTTTGCGAAGCTTGCTTTCTCAGAAACCCGTGCGGGTTTCCTTGGGAGCTTCATGCTACAGTCAAGTGGTTGACATTTTTTCTCTTATCATAAAGCATTATGCACATTGCGGGCTTCCACAGAACTTATTTGCCGTATTATCTGCCTTTCGTTCAAGAGCTTTCTCTCTCTTTCTTGACGAGCTAACGTATATTTGCGTGTCACGTGTCTGCTTGTTTGTCCTTCTTTCCGTTCTTTCTAAAACGGACGAAGCCAAGTGGTTTCACCCAAACTCTCCACTCAATCGGCTTAGCCGCAAAACCAGGGCAGCGTTTTGCCTTCAGCTGCGGGAATGTGGGTTGTGCGCACATACTTATCGTTCATGTTGAGGAGCCCTGCATATGCCATACATTGGTGCATACAGTGATCTGAGCGAAACGTATACAGGACACTTCAAGCTATATAAAAGGCCGAAGGTTTGCCTTCGGTCTCATCTCGTGCACCACTGCGGTGCGACGCCCGGAGCTCCTCATGCCAGCGTTGTGAGACGCCTGGTAGTTGCCAGGGTGATGTTTATGCTGCGCAGGATCAGGTGCCTGCGTAATGTGTCACCACCAACATGTCGCGCTCGCGTATTCTTACAACCTCGTCTGAGGATCTTCGGCGCAATGCTCGACGTTGCCTTTACCTTAAACGAAAGGAGCACGAACTGTTAGACAACAGGTGTAGTCTCCGGGTTCTCTCAAGCCGCCTTTGTCGTAAGGCTTAGGCTTGACGGCCAACTCCCGTGTGCTTGCCTTGTACTACCTGGGGTTCGGCGGTACAAAGCCAGGCAGAAACACGACAACACACGATAGTGTAACAAGTATAAAAAGGGTTTATTGCTCCATGGGAATTCGCGTGGAAGCAGGCTATAGAGTCGACCTCGACGTTTGTCGTGGTCGAACGAGGTAGGGCACGACAAAGGAAGGGAACAAGATGGTTACGAACAAGATGGTTACCTGAGCTCCGTCCTTCGTCGCGGCTCGCAGTCGTCTCCCCTTACTCCGGCATGCGCCGGTCCGGCCGCTCGCGCCCGCCCCGCCTCGTTCTGGGCTCGGTCCAATGAGCGCGGGGCTCCGCGTACACGTCACCGCTGCGTTTGCAACCGGTTTCCAAGAGGATCGCGCCACCGCACGAAAAGCCGTTTGGCTCCCCGAACGGGAAGAGGGAAAAAGGCGTCTGCTCTCCTCACTTCCGTGGCGCGCGTAAAGACGCGGGGAAATATGAACCTTCATAATTCCCACACAGGAAATCCGCACTGAACCGTTTCAATGGGGATGCCAATAAATAAATCATCGTCCTCATGATCATCATGGCTGACTTTTCGTCACTTCCCCATTTTAAAGGGGATGCCAATAAATCATCATCGTCATCATCATGGCGAATCACTGTCGTGTTGAGCCTTTCTCTCCCCCTGTCTGATTTATTGCACTGATATAGATGCTTTAAGCGAAGAACGTGCGAATTATGACTCCGACACGCATCCACATTGAAACCACCGATCATGAGGATGGGGCAGGACGCTTTGCATCGACATCTTAGAGAAGTTATCCAGTGCAGAAAAGGCGCCGGCGTCAGCTGGAGGCGACGAATACGACGCGCTCTATTACCTTCACAATCACAAGAGGTTGCTACATTGTTTTATGTTTTTCAATGACACAATTGCACACGAAGATGTTGACATCAGGGAACGAGACCGAGAACTATACTTGTCGCACAAAAAAAATACATATTTATCACAGATGCTCACAAATAATTAACGAAATGTAGTACTGTACGTGACAAAGAGTTATTTAGAAACTGCTAGAGAACGCACAGAATACCACAACAAACGAAGAAAAGAAACCGTAAGAAAACACCATATACACACAATCTCGCAAAAGAAAAATGAATTAGATAAATTATTATCACTACTTCCAAAAAGAAAAAAAGAACATAATCGTGACATACAATGCTATTCTGACCTAAGAAAGCTGTTAGATTTACTCTCTATCCTAGTACTTTAATTGACGATATCGGGCGTCTAGAATCAACAAGTGAACGTTTTTGAGAAATATTAGATGGCCATGGGTAAAACTTCTTCCTTATGCTCATATGTGTTTTATTGAGCGTATTGATCGTGTTTTGAGCATTTTCATCAACGTTGCCGCATTCGTAGAGGTTTTCAGCGCGATACGAACTGTATCGATTATATAGTATACCAAGCCAAAAACGGTGAATGTTTCCAGACATGTCTGTTGAACTCTTTCAGAATATAGAATTCAACGAGGGG